>NW_012267248.1:4275719-4291784 GCF_000151885.1 Dipodomys ordii
TATCTTAAGCCAAGTGCTGGCTCTTGCTTGTAATCCTACCTACTCAGGAAGCTAAGATCTAAGTATTGTGGTTCAAAGCCATTCTAGACAGATAAATGTGAGAGACTATCTTCAATTACCAGCAAAAAGCCAGGAGTGGAAGTATAGCTAAAGTGGTAGATCAGGAAAGCCAAGCAAGTGCTAGAGGTTCTGAGTTCACACCCCAGAAACCAGTCTCCGCCCCCCCCATACACAGTATCTTAAGAACATTCTAAAAACCACATTTTTGTAATGGTATAAACTTTAAAATCATTTATATCTATAGCAGAATACTGAAAATATTAACATGAATACAGTAAATAAATTTATCTTTACAAGATAACATTCTTTTAATAAGCAAAGCGACCATTTCAAACTGTAATTACCAAATATGCAGATCTCAAAGTACTTTGGAGTGGTCTAATCAATTCTCTAAAATTTGTTAAGTAAATCATAGAACGCTGAATCTGTGTAACCTTTATGTAACACCTGATGAGTTGAGATAATCCTTTGAGGATTTATCAATTAAATCACTTGGGTTTAAAGAAGTGGTTGGCAAATTGATACTAAATTATCAAGAAATTGAAAAAAAAACTGATCAGTCATCAAGCTCAACATTTGCAAACACCCATAAAATACTCATTGCCAAAGTTTAAGGGTAGGGCTGGGAAGGTGGCTCAGTGGTACAGTGCTTGCTTCACATACATGAGGCCCTGGGTTCAATTCCTCAGCACCACATAAAACAGAAAATGTGTGAAGTGGTGCTATGAGTTCAAGAGCTGAGGGACAGTGCCCAGGCCCAGGGTTCAAGTCCCACAAAAGACCAGACAACAACAACAAAAAAAAAGTTTAAGGGTTAATATATTGTAGATTACAAAACTCATTGTTATCTTATTTTTAACTGCTCTTGAGTTCTGCTTTCCCTTCTCCTTTTAATACAATAGTAAAAAGGTGTTAACGTTATAAAGACAAAATACCTTGGAGAAGAAAGTCGTCTTCTCTCTGGTTCTCTTCGCTTTCTATCCAAGGATCGGCTCTTGGCTCTTCTTCCAGGAGACAGAGTTCGAGATGGTGATTTGCTCTGCTTAGATCTTCTATCATTTAGAAGTGGAGATCGACTTCTTCTTGATTTATCCCGTTGTTTTGGAGACAAACTTCTTCTTTTAGGACTACGACCAGGTCTTCTACTGGGTGACCTGTTTTCTTTTCCAGAGGAAGCATCCTTAGAAGGAGATTTTATTGGCTTTTTTTCTTTATCAGTTTCAGATCTTTTCGATTTCCTCTCTTTGGACCTTGACCTTCTATCTTTGGATTTACTGCTGAAGTCAACTGGGGATCTGGACTTTTTACCTCGATCACGACTTCTACTTTCATTGACAATTGGGGATTTTTTTCTATCTTTCATCTTACTTTTATCTTCAATTTTAATTTTCTCATCAGTAGGAGATCTAGCCTTTCCAATTTTTTCTTGAGATCGACGTCGAAGGGTAGGGGACTTTGATTTTCTGGCTTGATCTTGTGATTTACTTCTTTTGGATGGGCTTTTGGACTTTTTCCTCTCCTTTGACTTGCTTCTAGTTGTTTTCTCTTTAATGATTTCAATACCTGCCTTACTTTTCTTTTTATCAGACCTATGTCTAGTCCGTTCTTTGGATCTGCTTTTACTTCGTTTTTTTGTACTATTTTTATTGTCCATAAGTTCAAGTTTCCCCTTTGTACTTGAAGATTTAGTACTAGATCTATTTCCATTTCTTGCCTTTTCGTGAATCTCCCCTTCTTCTTCAGAGCCAGACTCATAACCTTGTAAAATAAGCCCCATCCCAGACTGGACCTTTCCCTCCATTAATTCATTATCAAGTTCAGCTTTAATCAAGGCTCTCTGTTTTTCCAAGTCTTCTAGCAAAGCTAAATCATCAAGTTTAGTTCTTTTTGCTGGAGACATACCTTCTTTGTCAGAAGCATCAATAACTTCTTTTCTTTTGTGCTTCTTATGTTTATGTTTATGTTTATGTTTTTTATCTTTGTCTTCTTCTGAGGAATGTTTATGTTTCTTATGTTTACTTCTGTGTTTATGTTTCTTTTTTTTGTGACGACTATGTTTATTTTGAGACTGGTCTTCTGATACTTCTCCATTTTCTTCATTTATACTCTTTTCAGAATTATCAGCATCTTCTATCCTATAAATGTATGAAAACACTTCTTAAAATCACAATATTTATCAGCATTCAGTAAGCTAGTCACTAAAAATTTTTATGAGATTCAGATAATTTAGTATAAAGAAGGTACATAGCAACAACTGAATAATATATAGTTTTTGTTTGTAACAGCTTAACTCACAAACCATAGTATTAAGAGGGAATATTTAACAGATGAACATTGAAAAAATTAAATAAAATCCAAGCCTGGCACAGGAAAATCCCATAAACAATGATTTAGTTATAATGGCCACTTAGTACCTTGAGTTTTAAAATTTCTCACACATATTTAAACATTAAGAACTTATTTTCTTTTCCCACAAAACGTCCTGATATACACTGCAATTAAGAAAACTTGTCAAGTTTCAACTAACAAATTTAAGATGTTACTTTTCTTTTTTTTGGTCGGTCGTGGGGCCTGAACTCTGGGTCTGGGCACTGTCCCTTAGCTCTTCAGCTCAAGGTTAGTGCTCTACCACTTGAGCCACAGTGCCACTTCCAGCTTTTTCTGCATATGTGGTGCTGAGGAATCGAACCCAGGGCCTCAGGCATGCGAGGCAAGCACTCTACCACTAAGCCACCTTCTCAGCCCCAAGATGTTACTTATTTTGAGTGTATCTTACACAACCTAATTGCTCCTCCTCAAAGTAAGTCTCTAGGCCTAATAATAAGCTATACCTCAAACAAAGCAATAAATGTCCCTGGTAGCTGACAGTGATTAAGTAGAGAATATAGATAAACTCTGAAGCATTAAAACAGCATAGAGGGCTGGAATGTGGCTTAGGGGTAGAGTGCTTGCCTCACATGCATGAAGCCCTGGGTTTGATTCCTCAGTACCACATACACAGAAAAAACTAAGAGTGGCACTGTGGCTGAGCCAAAGAAGCTCAGGGACAGTGCCCAGGCCCTGAGTTCAAGCCAGGACTGGCAAAAAAAAAAAAAAACAACCAAAAAACCAAAAACCCCCAAAACCAAAAAACAAGCAAACAAAAACAACTTCATAGAGAACTAACTAGGAGTCAGTCAGTAGCTGGCTAGTAGCTGGCTAGCTATCACTAAGCAATTATGTAACACTAAGTTGATCCACAGAGGAGGACACTGTATATATAGGTCAAATGAAGTCTAATACCAGTAATTTCACATCGTTCAACCTAGTATTTGTTCTGCAAATTAACCTCTCTTAATTTTAAATGAGAAACTGGTTTTCAAAAATGGTCATATTAACAGATACCATGTAATAAAAACTTATGGGAAGTATATGGTTAAATGTCTGAGTTATTCTAATTTAAAGATTCTCATTTATCAATGCTGTAGTGGTCAATAATTTCAAGTGAAATACCACTTTAATAGCATTACAGAAGCTTCTTGAAATGGGGTTATGTCCCAGAAGCCCATTGTAATTTGAAAATGTTCTAAGTGGAAAATGTACTTAATACACCAATCATACCAAACATCATAGTTTAGCAATCCAGTATGCATGTATCTTTCCCCTTTAAAATCACTTCATAAAGTTTTTAGTATGGATTATGTCCATCTTACTATTTTTGTAGGCCAATATGGGTTAGTTTTGTCAGCACTTCAAACTATATATGCTTTTAACTTTAAAAGTTTACGATTTGTACTATATACTCCAATTGTCCCTTGCAAACGCAAACACAAACACACACACACACACACACACACACACACACACACACACACACATTCATGAGCCTATTCATTAATCTCTAGGCATTAAAAAAGAAAACCATACCATAGAAACAAAAGATTAAAGTACAACAGAGTGGAATAGGGCACTATGGAAACACTGAAGGATAAGCTAAACTCATATTGAGAATGGTCAAGGAGGATTTTTTTGTATACCAGGGCAGACATGTGTGTATATATTTTTTAATTACATATATATGTATATATATATATATATATATATATGTACACGTGTTTGGGGGGATAAGCAGGAATTTGGGAGGAAATAGAATGTGAATTAAAAAAAAAAGATTGAGAACACTGGTCATAGAGTATAAGCAAAGAATTTAAAGAGGGGGAATGGGGTGTTTAAAATCGAAAAAGCAAGTTAACAAAAGATATATACAGCAAATTTCAAACAGATCACTGGGGCTAGGATATCATATATGGAAGACATGAACAGAAGATCCCAGGTGGAGCAATTTTAGGAGATGACAAAACATAGTATTTATGTCTTTGGAGTAAGTGTCTGGAGTACAATTAAATGTTCATTGGAGTTAAAAACTGCAAGGTTGGAGTGTTGTTTGGGTTGTCTATAATGTATCTGCCATTTCTGGGGATTATGGCAAGACTTGGGGTATTAGAATCTGACCCTCCATATATAAGTTATATAATGATGGGGGAAGGGACTAAAAAAGTGGGAAACAGAAAATACACAGTCACTGAATGTCACCAAACAGAGGTCTGATTCTGCCAACCTCCATTCCTGAGTTAAGTGGCATATGGGAAAGGAAAAGGAGATTTGCAGAGGAAGCTGTAACCTCTGGTGAGTGGCTTTAGTCTGAAAGGCTTTAGTCTAGGCTAACTTATAGAGTAGGAAAAGCCATAGGATAAATCTAGTATTCTCCAGATTATACTTTTTTCCTCAAAAGAATATATATATATACTTCACAAATATTATATAGAGTGTATATTCTGTATATATATTACATACTATATTTCAACCACCTTTCTATAGATTGAGAATAATTTTTAGATATGAGTTGTCAAAGCACAAAATTCTAATAATTAAGCTAGAAATTAACTACCTCCAACTGCCTTTAAGATAAAGGAAAAATAAGAGTAGAAAGGCAGCCTCTAGAGCCATACTGCCTGGGTTAGAAATCTTGTTTCTGATCCTTGTGAGGCTTTGACAAGTGTGGGATTTCTGGATCCACAGGTATATTTCATGTTAGAGGAGAAAATAACAGTATCTACCTGAAAAAGTGAGGCTTACACAGCTACCAGATGTTAAATGCTTAAAAACAGTGCTGAAGCATGAACTTAGTGACCACCTTCTCCCCTCAAAGTAAGCTATTATTATTGTACAGATTACTGGGTAAATATATTTATTCACAAAACCTCTGTGGAGCTTACTGAGAATGTGTGCTTACTGAGAATGTTTTTTTGGATTTTGGAGACAAATTACCTGGTTCAAAATGCTAGTTTATGCCTCATTTTCTTCAACTGTAAAAACTAAGGAAATAACAGTGCAGATAAATTATAGGTTTGTGGTAACAATTGGA
This sequence comes from Dipodomys ordii, assembly GCF_000151885.1. Lineage (NCBI taxonomy): Eukaryota > Metazoa > Chordata > Mammalia > Rodentia > Heteromyidae > Dipodomys > Dipodomys ordii. Next base: position 4,281,184 of record NW_012267248.1, read on the forward strand.
TGAGTTCACATTAAGTGCACGTGACAGGTAAGAGTTTGAGTTCAAAGAAGCTTGCCTAAGACTTAACACACACCAACCTAGTATTTTATTCCCAATCAGTAAAAAGTTCTACATCGGATTATACATTTGAGATTATGTCACCGTTGCTCATGAAATTTGCTTATTTCTTATTATCTTTTTCGGAGTAAAAGCTAAAAATCCTTTAGCTGGTGCTGTACTGTCCATCCACACTCACCTTGCTCTGCCACAATGTCTACTTTGGACAGGTAGCCTCCCACCTCAGGACCCCGTGTTTGTACTAGCACTTCCACCCACACAGGTACTCTTTACTGCTTGTCCCTTTAGTCTCACTCAGGTTCTTTCCTCAAATGTTTCCTCAGTCAAATTTACTTGACCAAAAATTAACGGTAATGCGGTCCCAAGCTTAACTGTTAAGGTAATCACCATCCATTTAACATAATTCTTATTTGTCTTTATCATAAGCGGAGTACTATAAAAATAAGAATTATCTATTTAGGTCACCATTTTATCCCTAGGGCCAAGAAATTTATCTAACTCATAGCAGTAAGTTATTTCAGTAAGTTACGTATTGAGATAAATAATGTATAAAATAACAGTAACAAAATAACTTAAAAGCAGTACTCACTAGGCCAAAGTTGGTTTTTACTACTATTGTTCCAGAAGGGTAAGAAGATTATACTTTTGTTCAGTTCTATCTAGTACCTTACAGAGTGCACACGTAAGAGTATACTTGTTTATTGTACAATACAGGAAACATTTTGTTTTTTGGTGCCTGTCCTAGGGCTTGAACTCAGGGCCTGGATGCTGTCCCTGAACTACTGTGCTCAAGACTAGAGCTCTACCACTTGGGCAACAGACCCACTTCTGTTTTCCCTCCCTTCCTCCCTCTTTCTTTCCTTCCTTCCTTTTTTTTCTTCTCCTCCCTCTTTTTTGCTGATGTTGTTGTTGCTTACTTGGAAATAAGAGTCTTACATCACAGACTTACCTGCCTGCATTGGGTTCAAACTGTGATCCTGAAATCTCAGCCTCCAGTGTAGCTAAGGATTACAGGACTGAACCACCAGCTTGAAATAAATTGAAAATAACTACTTCCCAAAGAAAAAAACTGTTTTGGAACCCTTATCATTTCTAATGATTTTTACAGATAGTTTACAGTTCACTTCAAATTCTTAAAAAATCTTGTCCACAAAGATGTAAGGAGAACTCAAGCTGCTAGAGCTTTTGGATATCAAGATCTACATCACCATGGCTCACATCTCTAATCCTAGCTATTCAGGAGACTGAGACATGGAGGATCTAGGTTTGAAACTAGCCTGTGTAGATGAGACTCCATCTCCAATTAGCTGGCCAAAGTCTAGGTAGAAGAATGGCCAAGACGGTAGAGGGACAGCTGTTAACAAGATAGGCCAATGAGACTTCGAGGCCTTGACTGTCCCAGTACTGACATACTCTTTGGTTGATCTCTTAAAACAAATTTTACATGGAACAAAAACTGCAGTCTGCCAAAGAGACATAGGTCCCATGGTTTCCCTCATTTGTAATAATTAGTGTATATCTAGGATAATGCTAGCTGATGAGCAGAATAGCTCAATAGTTATGTATATATGACCACATTAAGATGATGCTAAGCGAAATGAATTCCAAGACATGGACACAGAGGTTTTTGTTGTTGCTGTTGTTTTTAATGTACTATGTGATTTTTTTCTTTTGTATTTCTCCCCCTATGGCTTATCCCCCGTTGTCACTGTATTTGATTTTGGTACCCTGGGTACTGTATATACATTTATCTGAATTAAGGCAGGGAAGGGAACAACTAAATGGTGAGACAAAGGACAAAGGGGTACCAATGCAACAGCAATACTCACAAGACAATATGTTGGAAATGATCAGTACAACTGGTGGGGTTGGGAGGGAGGGAAAGTGGGAGAAAAATGAAGGAGGGAGTAAAAAGTCAGACAAGAAATGTACTCACTAGGACAAGAAATGTACTCACTAACTTATGTAACTTGTAATGCCTCTTTACATCACCTTGACAATAAAATTAAAAAAGAAAAAAAAAGTGAATGTCCACCAAATACTCAACAGTAAAGAAAAACAATTTGCAGTCTGGTTGGGGGTATAGCTCAGACAGCATGCCTAGCATAAGCCAGGCGCTGGGTTCTAGCACAGGCACAGACACACACAAGAGGAATGGTGGACAAACACATAATATTCAAAATGTATATATGAAAATGGAACTGAATGACTTGAGGATATGGGTGAGGTTGGCACAGAAAGGAGTATTATGGAAGGGGTGACATTGATAAAGTTGTATTATATTCATAAATTGACAAGTTAAAACCATTCTATACAACTATTTATAGAGTTTTTAAAAAACAAAAGATAACTAAATTAGATTCATTACCCCCAACTTTTTCTAAGAGTTTAGGAATAAGTTGAGATTGTTAAATGAATTATTAGGTACTGGGTAACATCTTTTGAACAGAATCATTTGGAAGCAAAGCTGATTTGGAAGTACAGATAATATAGGAGTGTTTAATGGTATTTGTTTTGCTAATTTTTACCAACTAAACAAAGGTATGGGGTATCTGACACAATGGAAAAGTCTGGAACACCTCTAAATTAATAAAAGTGATAAATTACCAATCACTAGTATTATTTTAGCTTACTCTTTCTTATAGGACATTACATTCAACTCAATGAAGAGTCTTAATGAATTTATTTAGCAAGCACACAATCTGTTCTTTGGAGACACAGAAATTATTAAATTTGAGCATGAATGCTCAAATTTTAAGTTTTTAACCTAGGCAATTTTTTTTTAGCACTATCACATCAAAAAAGAATCTTTGACCTTTACACTCCTAACCTGTGAGAGTCTAAGGCAGGAGGGTCCCAAGCTCAAGGCCAGACTGAGCCCACAAAATGAAACCTTGTCTCAAACACAAAAACAAGGATTTTTAGGTGGAGGTGTAGCTTTGTGGTAATTTATGCTTAACATGTGTGAGGCCCTGGATTCCACCCCCAGTAGCACAACAAAAAGAAAAGAAAAAAACCAGCAGGGACAGGAGGTATATAGTAAAAATGATTTCAAGCTTTAAACGTAATAGAAAAAGGACTACAACAATGTAGTAGAAGGCCAGACACTACCATAGGTGTAGAGCTTTTGATCCAGACTGACTGATGTTTAAAGAATTTATCACTGAGTGTGACCTTTAGCAAACTACTTAATTTTTCTGTGCTTTGGTTGTCATTATTTGTAAAACTATGAAAGATAACAGTATCAGCAAAAGGTTGTTACAAGCACTGAGTTTAATATTTGCCAAAGGATTTGCATGGCACCTGGTCTTGGGTATTTGCAAATAAGTTTAAAAAAACCTGAATGGGAGGAAGAAAAATAAATGTAAAAGCCACTACATTAAAAAGCCTTTGGGGAGCTTATAAACCTTTTTCTATGTAACATCTGACTAGATTTCATACAAACTACTCGTCCTGTAAAGAATGATTTAGACACTATTTGGACAAACACTTTTGTCAGCACACAAAGTATGTTTTCGTATCAAACTGTTAGTGTCTTTGTTAACTATCTTCAAATTAGTGAAAACAGGGCAATTAGACCAGTGAAGGGAGGAGGGGGAAATTAAAGACTAAGTGAGAGCCACAGGATAAAGGCTCACATAAATACTTATTTATAATTAAATGTAGTATATTGGAATATGTAAAATGAAATGCAGCTGACCCACTCTTCAAAATGAATATAATTTGTCCATAAAAATCACACAAATGGGTACTTTAATACTAATAACTTTTCATACTACTAGAAATTAAGACCAAATAATATTTTCTAGATTGGCATAAATACTGCCACACAGTGAATTTTCTGAGAGCCAATAAAACAAGCCTAGTTAAAACTTTGGAATTTGTGTTTCTGCAAAGTCAGATTGTGAAAATAATAATGCAACTTTCAAATGTCCTTACTAATAACTTGGGGGGAAAAAACGAATTGTGTAACTTTGTCTAGCTGCGACAAACAAATAACTGAAGAGTACAGAACTTATGTACCACAATGAAACGTCAGACTCTTTATGTTAAAGATTCCTCCTAATCTGTCACAGTAGCTAGGGACTATCTTTTCCTAAGATGGCTGGAAAGAAATCAGATGGTGCAAAAGAAAAGAAGGTCGCTGGAGTAATACTGTTTTAAATACCATTTCCTTGTTTAAGGGTACCTTCGCAAAACATGTAAAACGAAATACTGCTTTCTGGTTAAGCAATAGTTAGTCTCTGCTTACAGAGATAAGTGCTCGCTCGGCCTCATGGTGGTGTGGTTTGGAAGTAACTAGTAATTTTGACTACTTTTTCCACTCGCCCTCCCGAAGAAGGGCTGGCTAAAATAAATAAAAATGACAAAAAAAATGCCAGAACTCAAAATGAGGGGCTCTACCTTTTTCGCTGCAAGTTTGCATGGGGGTGGGGGCGGGGGGGGGAAGATAAATGTATCGCGAGGGAGAGAGGAGAAAGCTCGCTGGCTATAGGTAACTACTTCAGGGACAGTCTGAAGAGACCTCTTCCGACTCGAGGGTCCTAAGGCTGCAACCCGTGGCAAGCGGGACAACGAGGAGGACTGTTTTGAGACAGAAAAGTGGGGCTCTCTCCGTCACGGCCACGGCCCCTCGGGTCTCCAAGAGCGATGCCAGCCGGTGCGGCGGGAGGGCGCGACCCGAGCGAGGGAAGGCGCCACGCGCACCAGACCTGTAGAGGCCGCTCGCGACTCCGCCTCCCGGGGCAACGACGCGCGGCAGGCCACGGCCGCCTTCGCCCCAACAGCAGCCGCGGCCTCTGGGCTACTCCGGTTCCTCAGGCCGCCCTCCGACGCTCCACGCCTACCGCCCCACGGTGGAACTAACGCCCGGGGGAAACGCAAAGTTTGGCTCTGGCCGTTAGGCCTGAACTTTCCCGCCCGCCGGTGCGGGTCTTCGCCGTCTCTCCCTCTCGAGCGTCCCCAGGGCCCCGGCCTCCGGCCCAATGACAGGTACTACTTACTCTGGCTGCTCTCGCAACGCCTGAGTCTCTGCAGCGGCCATCTTGAACTTCCCGACTCCTCCGCGGCGGTGGCGGCGGCTCCCTGGACAGGGAAATACAGTGGAAGTGGAAGAAGGAAAAACCCGCAGCGCATGTGCAGAGCGCGTAGGGGAAAACTGGTATCTGCGTCCGCGCTAACAATCCGGATATAAAACTCTACATCCGGGGGCGGGATGCGTGGCGTAATGACGCAATTTCCAGGGCGTTGGGGGCGGTGCTTGCTAAGATTAAGGGCGGGGATTTGTGAAGCCCGGGCACTGGTTAACGTAGGAATTGGCCATTTTATTCCATGAGCTGTGCCAGGGGGGAGTAAAAGCAGAGAGGCATGTTGACATCCTGTATGAGCTCCCACAGTTGGTTCGCTTGGGGACTTGGAAGTGGTTTAGACGTTTTATTTTCCCTCTTTGTGCCGACTGGTAGAGAGATTATAGACCTGTCTTAATTTTCTCAACCACAATTTTATCTCCCAGGGCCCTTCTGGTGGACTTTTGTTGTGTGCAACTTTTGCAATGTGCTTTATGTGGAATGATGCGTTGTGATTGTGGGAAATAGAACAGATGCTTACGTGGTTCCTGCTTGATGCCGTGCTATATGAAGTTCAGACTGTAAAAACCATTCTTAAAGGAACATGGTAAAAGCTTAGGGAAATTATGCTCATCGAGCTGGGCGCCGTGGGCTCATGTCTAATGCTAGCTACTTAGGAGACTGATCGAAGCCAGGCGGGGCAGAACCGTCCGAGATACTCCCATCTACAATGAACCGTGCGCCACACACACACACACACACACACACACACGCCGGAAGTGGAACTGTGGCTCAAATAATAGCGTGCCAGCTTTGAACACAAAAGCACGCAGGCCCTGAGTTCAAAGGTCAGGACCAGCAAAAGAAAAAAAAGACCCTTTGAACGGGAGAGACAGCCAGCGCCGAGACTGAAGGAGGGATGTTTCAAGAATACCCCAATGTTCTGTGGTAGATTTGGCATTTATTTTAAGGCTGTGTTAAAACTAAGGAAGCATCAGTCATCTTAAGCACCAAAAACATCTACGAAGCGAGAAACTTCAGCTCCGCATTTCATCCTCGCGCGAGTACCTTCGTACCTTAAGGCCTTCCTGGAAAGAAGGCGCCGTTAACGGCGGACAGGCGGGGCCGGGACCGTCAGGCGGCTGAGCGGCTCCCGGAAGTGTGGGAGGAGGGTGGGCCGGTCGGCGCCTGCGTGTTGGCGTGCGGCGGCGGCCGGCGCCTGCGTACTCGAGTAGTGGGGGTGGGGGTTCTGACGAGCGCCGTCAACGCCCCTGGCTCTGCCCGCGAGCCGTTGTCCCGCTGGTGTGTTCTCGTTAGTTCCGGCACTTTCCGGCGTCAGCTTGGCGCCTACCCCTCCCGATCTTTCCCCAGTCCGGGGCTCCACTCTCGCTCACTGCTGCTCGAGACGCCGGGGCGCCGTTGCTGCTGCTCCAGTGAGGCATTTTCTAGAGCCGGCCCTGGACCCTGGGGTCGACACCTTCCGCTGTCCCCGGCGAGGCCGCGGTGGGTGAAGCTACTGGAGGATAGACCCGGGAGCCCTGCGCCCGCCGCTAGCAGCCCTGGTCACCGGGGAGCCCCGGCCTGTGCGGGTTAACAGCTCTCGTGCATCGGGGACCCTGGAGCCCGCAGCCCGCCGCGGCCCCACAGCCCTCATTCACCGGGGAGCTCTACGCCCGGCGCCCGCCGCGGGCCAACAGCGCTCGATCACCGGGGAGCCTGGAGCCCGCCGCGGCCCAACAGCGCTCGATCACCGGGGAGCCTGGAGCCCGCCGCCGGCCAAAGCCCTCGATCGCCGGGGAGCAAGGCTCCGGTTCACGATGAGCCCTCGGCTTGTTGGCTCTGGCCGTGGTCTAATCCACCCGTGGAAAGTTCACAGGCCTGGGGATGAGGTTTAGGGCACAAACGCGCGTTCGCGAACGTCTTAGTCTTTTCTATCCACCTTGGTTTCCTCTTCACTACAATTACAAGATATATTCCGTCCCGTCCCCCCCCCCCCCCGCTTTGGTAGAAAGGGATTGATTTTGCTCCTTCCAAACTACATCAATCCCGTGTTAGCCTATGGTGGGGACAGGCTACAAACAAAAGTAACCTAGAATCAAGAAATCCTTTAAAGACCTTTATTAATCTATGTAAACACACCCCAAATCAACTAAAAGCATGTAGATTACTAAAATTTAGATGGTCCTTAACGGTCTATTTACTTGAGATCTGAATAGGGAATGTGGAACTGTTTGAGAAAGCAAATGAACTGTTTCCTTTATTACAAAACGCTTTCAGCAAGTGCAAAGCTCTGACTTGAAACCTCAGTAACCTCCCAAACAGAAAACAAACACACTTTGTTAGCCAGGCTGGTATTAATTCACTGTTCTCCCTCTGCCCCTGAGTTGTAATATAAATCTGAACCACTATGCCTGACTTAATTTATGGTTTGGGTTTCGTTTTGCTTGGGGTTTGTTTTGAAGCACTAATGGTGTATTTATGAAAAACAGGCCAATATAAAGTGGAAGCAAAAAAAAAAAAAACCCTTTACCTACACTGAGCCAACATTTTAATGCCTTTTTAATGTTGATTCCTTTAGCCTTTTTCATGTGAAATAATAAATATGTTTTGAATGGAGAGATTATATAATACATGGATTTATTGGATGAGAGTTTCAGAGAAAAGACTGAAAAGCTTTTGGCCTGAACAATTGAATGGATGTATTTAAAAGTGACAAGCTAAAGCCCGGCATAGGTGGCTCACGCCTGTAATCCTATCTACTCAGGAGGCTGAGATCTGAGGATCAGGGTTCAAAGCCAGCCGGGGCAGGAAAGTCCATGAGACACTTATCTCCAATAAACCACTAGAAAACTGGAAGTGGCGCTGTGGTTCAAGCAGTAGAGCACTCGCCTTGAGCTGAAGAGCGCAGGGACAGGGCCCAAGCCCAGAGTTCAAGCCCCAAGACCGACCAAAAAAAAAGTGACAAGCTAAATGAAGAGTAGATATTAGGTGAAGGGAAAGCTGTAAGTTTACCAGTCTTGTTAGGCGTTAAATGTCTTGTTGAAAGCTGAGTCTTAAAGACTTTTTTTGCTCAAAGCTGGTACTCTACAACTTGCTTTCCTTCTGGCTTTTTGCCCGTTAATTGGAGATAAGAGATGTGTCTGCCTGAATTAGCTTTGATCTCAGCCTACTGGTTAACTAGGATTACAAGTGTAAGCCACTGGTGCTTGGCTTTTTATACCTGCAACTTTGTACCCTTTGTCCAACTTGTCTGCATTTATCTCTACCTCCACACCTATATCCATCTTTCTGTTCTGCTTCTGTGAGCTCCACTTTTTTTTATGTATATTCCACATGTAAGTGATATTTCCCTTTCTTTGCCTGGCTTAATCCACTTAGTCTTCTGGGTAGAAATCCATAAATGCTATCAATGACCATGTTGTTCAAGTGAATGGCAGAATGGCCTGTAGGGCTGGATGTAAGTGTGTGTCTATGTTTATCTTTTTTTTCTAATTCCATTGTCACCATTTTAAGCCTCCATCTTGTTACATCCATCTTGTTACAGCCGTCTTTTCTATTTCTTTGCTTCTGCCTTGGCTGTACTCCAAACTGCTCAACCCAGAAACTGGAGCAATCTTTCTAAAGCATGATCAGAGTATGTCATTTTTGAGCTTAAAAATCACTTAATGGGACTATAGCACTTGAAATGTGTGACTTAAAATGCAGCTTCTTAATATGACCTATAATAAGCCTTGATGATTTGAGCTCAGCCTGTTTTCAATCTCATCTTTCTACCTCGATATGAGCGTGTTAATTCTAAAATATGCCATACTTTTTCCCATCTTAAGGCTTAGGTTTGTGCTGTTTCCACTGTTTGGATTTCTCTTTTAACCTTGATTACCACAATTCATTCTATACTCTTAAATATCAGTTCCACAGAGAGCACTTCTTTGAATGATAGACTTCCTTCTAGATCTGATACATATGAAGTGGGAACAATCTTTGCTACAGCTTCTATAAAGCATCCTGATTTCCTTAATAAAACCTTACGGGACTGTTTGTCATTGTTCTAGTACTCAGCTTTCTATCTTTGTGACAAACTACCTGAGAAAGTCAACTTAAGGGAATATTTATTTTGGATAAAGTTTTAAGGACTTCAAACAGTCATTTGGTTCCTCCATTTCTGTGAGGAGTTCGCATCATAGCAGAGAATAAAGCTACTTACCTCATTGTATCCAGTAGGGGGAGGAGGAAAGGTCTGGGGACAAGCTATAACCCCCCACCCCAAGTAGGACCCTAAGAACCCACTCTCCCCGACTAGGTCCTATCTCCTAAATTTCTTTCACTTCCAATCAAGTTATGAACTCGTCGGGATTAATCTGTTGATGGACTTGAGTCCTCATGAGATAGATGGAAGAATATAAGAAGATAAGAGCATGAACCTAGTGTGTTATCAGTAAAAATAGGAAGATGTGAGTAGCAAAGTTCTTGAAAAACTAGGAATAATAGATGTTGCAATAGAGTTGGGGAATTTAGGAAATATTTTTGGTAAATATGCCTGCAACATTAAAAACTTCTAACTACTCAATATATAGGAATGATGATATTTGTAATATCTACCCAATATCTGTGAACAGTACACAGCACACATCTTAGTGTCTTTCCCAGTACTCAGCCAGATGGGGTCAAATTCCAAGGCTTTAAACAGTCCACTCCTGTGGAAAATCTATAGAAGTAACCTGTTTAAGTCCATCCAAGGAAGAATACTCACCCCTGAGTTAGTGAGTCAATTACTGTGTCTGTTTAGTTATACAACCACTGAATATTTTGAGTTCCTAAGTTTATGGGCTTTATTAGCGTACATTGGGAGTGCCAAGGAGATTTCATTGTAATAACTCCATGCTCATAGTGTACTTTGTTCAAGTTTACCCACTTTGTTATAATTCTTTAACCACTCCCTTACTACCTTCCTTTATCAAAGGGAGAATATAATTCTTTCTTTGAGTGTGTGTATATGTGTGTGTGTGTGTGCGCGCGTGTGTGTCCACACACAGTATCTTTGATCCATTTTGTATGGATTTTTGTAGAAGATTAGTGATATGGGTCTAATTTCAGTCTTAATGTAGATAACCAGTTTTCCCAGTACTATTTGTTGAAGAGGCTGCCTTTTCTCACTGGTGTATTTTTAGCTCCTTTATCAAAAAACAATATTTTTTGTGAAGAATTTTGTGTAGGTATTTTTTTCTGTTCCATTTGTCTTCATGTCTGTTTTTGTGCCAGTACCATGCTGTTTTTGTTACCATGACTCTAGTACTATAGTTTGAAGTTTGGTATTCTGATATCTACAGCATTGCTCTTTTTGCTTAAGGATCTCTTATGTTACATGTATTTTTGTTTTGTTTTGTTTTGTTTTTTGGGTCCGGTTGTGGGGCCTGAACTCTGGGCCTGGGTGCTGTCCCTCAGCTCTTCAGCTCAAGGCTAGCGCTCTACCACTTGAGC
>NW_012267248.1:4291834-4306115 GCF_000151885.1 Dipodomys ordii
AGTGCCACTTCTGGCTTTTTTCTTTTTGCTTATGTGGTGCTGAGGAATCAAACCCAGGGCCTCATGCATGCAAGGCAAGCGCTCTACCACTGAGTTACCTTCCCAGCCCTGTTACATATATTTAAAAAAATTATTTTTTAAAGATGATGTACAGAGGGTTTACAGTTACATACATCAGGTAATGAGTCATTCTCTCCCAATTTTTCCTCTCCTGACTTCCCTCCCCCCATAAGTTGTACACTTTATTTACAACATAGTGTCTAGTGGTTTTCACCCTTTGTCCCACCGTTTCTGTGCTTTCCCTTCTCCTCCCAAATCAGATAAACTTACATAAAAGGCAAAGGGTACAGAAATAAAAAAACAGCAACAGAAGGCAATAAAGCAAAGAAAAAAGGAAAGAAGAAAAGAAAGAACCCACAAATGGTATAATAAAAAGCCTCTTGGTTTCATTTCTTGGAGTTAATTTCAGTAAACATCATTTTATATGATTATATGTTACATATAAATTTTAGGATTTAGCTGGGTGCTGGTGGCTCATGTCTGTAATCCTATCTACTCAGGAGGCTGAGATCTGAGTATCAAGGTTCAAAGCCAGCCGGGGTAGGAAAGTCCTTGAGACCAGAAAACCAGAAGTGGCACTGTGGCCCAAGCAGTAGAGTGTTTGTCATGAGCTGAAGAGCTCAGAGACAATGCCCAGGCCCATGACTGACAAAAAATAAATTTAAAAAAAAAGATTCATTTTTACTATTTCTGTAAGGTTACATTGGAATTTTGATAATTCTTTTTTTTTACATCTATCTGTAACAGGATCTTTATTGGTTGATAATTCTTAAGATTATGGGCTATAGTGTTTGTTAGCCTTGTAAAAACTGAAATAGGTAGGATGGAAGCATTCAAACTTCAAGCAATGTTGTTCTTCCTGGATTTTGCTGAGAGTTGATTATTCCTGTCTATTATAGAACTTTAACTATTTACTTTTAATGCTTCAAGTCACTTAGTCTTCCCTGACAAGCAATATCATCACTGACAGTAGAGACAAGCTAAAGAGCAGGAAATTACAAGAAACTTAAGTCTTTCCACTATTTCTTCAGTTTCAGCATTTAAAAAAGATGATTCAAACAAGTGGTCGAATGGAAAACTGGAGGTGATTACATTTCTATTTATACCTTTGTTGCACCTGAACTGGCTATATGATTAAATCTAAAATTTTTAACATAATATGCAAATATGAATACTGAAAAGGCTGTTGAAGGGCAAATAATCATTTAAATGCATAACCAATGGATTCTCATTAAAAGGAAGCTCATAGTACTTATTATTCAATAAATAGAGATTACAGTTCAGTTCTACAAATGTTCATTGTAAGCCTATTATATACCAATTGCATTCTTCTAGAAAATTCTATTATGTAAAGCTCAGAACGTGTGAAATTGTTATGGCAAGTTAGTTTTAGTTATCTAGTTATATCTACCATAAGAGGGCAGCAAAGTATTTTGTTCTTACCATGTAATCTAATAACAATGATTCATCCATATTGTAAAGTTAATAGAAAATCTTTCAAGAGTAAGGGGAAATAGAGGGCATGCTTATCATTTTACTTCATTTCTAGATTGACCTATGTGGTCTAATACAATTTTTTGCTGCATAGTCAACTATGTCAGGGAAAACCTGGTATTGGAATGTAGGCACTCAGTCAGCCGATATTTGAGTACCTTAACCTGGGAAGACTAATCTTTCCAAGCCTTGTTTCCTCAAACTGAAAATGATGAGAAGATTGGGAGAGAATAGTAGTGACTACTATCACATTGTTTTAATAAAATAGAATTCTATATTCTGAAAGCCCTAGAAACAAACGATTGGAGCTAGAAACTGATGACCCCCTAGTCTAGGATGGATGCTATTAACTTAAAGTCCTGTTTAGGGTCTGGTAAAAAAATAGGTCTTTACTCTCTGTGGCTACTCATGATCTATTCACATGATTAATAAAGGCAATTAAGTTCATGTGAACACTATAATAAGTCATTTACTAAAATGGCATATTTCAATTTGGTCACTTTAAGTTTTCTAAGTGAACATAATATATAAGAGACTGAGTTCATATTTTATAGTTCCACAATTTATAGTCAGCGTTGATGTTTCTCCTTATTTCTGATGTTTATTGTTAAGCTATAGTAGTATGAATTTCCCAAAGTGACCAATTATCCAGAGAGACAGTTAGCAAAGAAGTGTACACAAGCATTTAAAATATCCTCCCTGATTTGATGAGAGAATGGAGTATAGCATTAAAAATTCATTCTCAAGAAGCAATTGCCACATAATCTCTTGACTGTTTTCTTCCCTTAGTCTATAAAGCTTTACTGATTATGGTTCTTTGTAATTTTGTACTATGTTTTTTTTTTTTGGGGGGGGGGTCCGGTCATGGGGCCTGAACTCTGGGCCTGGGCCCTGTCCCTCTGTTCTTCAGCTCAAGGCTAGCACTCTACCACTTGAGCCACAGTTCTACTCCAGCTTTTTTCTGCTTATGTGGTGGTGACGAATTGAACCCAGGGCCTCATGCATGTGAGGCAAGCACTCTACCACTGAGCCAACTTCCCAGCCCATTTTGTATGATGTTTGAAATATACCTTATTGTCAATAGTGAGAATTCATTAGTACCTAACTCTCAAAATATTTATTTTTTCCTGATTTCATTTTCCAATCCTCCCTAGTGGTATACTTGTTGCTCAAGAAATAAAATTTCAGCCTGAGATTTCTGTTAGCTTTTGTTTTATTTGTGCCTTTGTAAAATATACCTCAAGTGGTATACAGAGATAGATGAATCCTATGATTTTCTCACTGACAGTTCATATGTAAAGCCTTTATTTACATTTTATTCACTTTTAATACTAAGAATCCATGACTCTGCAGTTCAACGGTCAAGATGTTGATATTAACCCATGTCCAGCTGTGTTACAGAATCCTCATTCTGCTGCCTCGTACTTGGGGTATCCAGTGTACCTTTTTTCCTTTTCCCATCATTCCTTTGATTTACGCATCTTTTTTTCTGAAAATATTTCCCATTTCTATTTTTTTAAGTTTTAAAAATTGTTATGATAAAGGTGATATATAGTTACATAAGTCAGGTAGTGAATACATTTCTTTGGATAATGGCACCCCCTTCCCTCTTTCCCATCTAATTCTATTGAAAAAAAAAAAAGAAACATAGCTAGGCTCTAATTGTTTATGCCTGTAATCCTAGCTATCCAGGAGGCTGAGATCTGAGTATTACAGTTCAAAGCTAGCCTGGGCGGGAAAATCTATGAGACTTTTATCTACCAAAAAGCCAGAAGTGGAGCTAAAGCTTAAGTGGTAGAGTGATGACCTTGAGTAAAAGAGCTCAGGGACAGTGCTCAAGCTATGAGTTCAAGCCCCAAGAGTAGAACATACCAAAAAAAAAAATCATGCTGTATGTTACCTTTAAGACTGTATGTAACCTTTGGATATTATTTCATTATGTAAATGTGGGAATCTGTCGATGCTGAGCTGTGAGATCTAATAAAGAAAATTGGAATGCCATTCTCTAACTCTCAGAAAGCTGGGAAAGATCAAGTGCTTCTAGCATTACAGAGACCCAAGATTTGCCTAAATGTGTTAATCAGAACCCAAACTTTCTTGGACCTTGGAGTTAGATAAACACTTATACAAATTGTGGTTATTTGTTGCCTGCCTCTGCTTCCTAAAATAAGGAAGTCACTCATCCCAGGATTGTTTCATGAGCTGGTGTCTGTAACTTCAAAGAGCTTGCTATCTTACTATCTGCTCCAACTCCCCACCCCTTCCCAAATCAATAAAGACCCTGTAACTGGACCTTGGGGTGTCTGTTACTGGTGAGAGGCACATGACCTCTGGTGCCCCCAAACCAGTTTCACAGTCCAGTTTCCATCACTGCTTTGCTCCCAGTTGCAGTGGATTAAGGCGCTCATGGTGGTTTGCAACATGTAAATATGCCAGAATTTATTTTCCATTCTTCTGGTAATAGACAAATATTTGAGTTGTTTTAAAAGTGTTTTTTTTTTACTTTTTGTTGTTCTTAAGCAGTAAACTTGTGTGCATGTGTACAAGTGTGTGTGTGAATGTGTGTGTATGCATACATGCCAGTGTCAATAAGGGGCTTGAACACAGGTCTCATGCTCTTACTCAGTTTCTTTGCTCATACGTAATACTATGCACTCTACCATTTGACCCATGACTTCACCCCTGAACTTTTTCTGTTAATTGGAGACAGGGAGATGGTGGATTTTTCTGTCTAGGCTGGCTGGCCTGAATCCTCACATCACAGCCTCCTGCCTGGATAGGATTATAGCGTGAGCCAGTGGTGCCTGGCTTTAAGCAACAGATTCTTACAGGATTGAAGAAAGAATTGCTATGAATATATAACTTTACAAGTATCTGTAGGTAATAAAATGTTTCCAAAAGTGATTATATCACTTTTGACTGCCATGGAATGGATAAAAGTTTCTATAACAGTTGACATTTTCTGTTGAATAAAGATATAATTGACCTTATTGTAATCTTGATTGGCATTTCTATTACAATTAACAAAGTGTAGCATTGTTTTATAAGTTCCTTGGTTATATGTTTTATCTTGAAATATCTCTTCATGTCTTTTGCCTGTTTTTCTTTTATTGATTTGTAGGTATGTATATGTGTGTGTATGTGTGTCTGTGTTTGTGTATGTGTTTGCACATGCACATTGCAGTCCCCAGGTTTGAATTCTTGTAGTTGGATTGCTTGCTCAGCTGTTGCTGTACTACTTGAGCCATACCTTCAGCCCAGCTTTTTGCTGGTTATTTGGGATTTGGAGTCTTGAGGGCTATGGTGCCTGGGCTGGTCCTGCAACCACAGTCCTCCAGATCTCAGCCTCCTCAGTAGCTAGAATTACAGGTATAAGCCACTAGAACCTAGTTCTTTGTGTAGTCTTGATGCCATTAGTTATGTGAATTCTCAACATGTTCTCATTGTAAATAGGTCTTTTGCTACTTTACAAATACATTTTTGGTAAATAAAAAACCATACTATTTTTATAACTGGCAGTTTATATTTATTTCCTTAACATCTTTATTTTTAATTTATTTTATTGTAAAGGTGATGTACAGATGAGTTACAGTTACCTAAGTAAGGTAATGAGTACATTTGTTGTCGAATATTGTTACCCCTTCCAACATTTTTATTATCTTTAAATGGTTGTCCAAAGGGGTTTCAACATGCTAATTTATGTGTACAATGCATCTTGATCAGTGTCATCCCTTGAGATGCTTATTTTATTTTATTTTTGTCAGGTGTGGGTCTTGAACGCTGGGCCTGGGCACTGTCCCTCAGCTCTTCAGCTCAAGGCCAGAACTCTACCTCTTGAGCCACAGCACCACTTTTGGTTTTCTGGTGGTTAATTGGAGATAGGAGTCTCACAGACTTTCTTGCTGGGCAGGCTTTGAACCTTGATCCTCAGATCTCAGCCTCCTGAATAGATAGGATTATAGGCATGAGCGCCTAGCACCTGCAAGCTCAGCTGTTTCCTTGCAGGCATCAGAGTGCTTCTTTGAAGAGTGATCTGGGCATGTCTATTTTGTATTACTATAAAAAAATCTGGGATGGAACAGATTCTGTTTTTACAAAGATTAAAGATATATTTCTTTTAGTTGTGGAGTCTGGGAAGACCATTGTTAAGGAGCTGAATGGTGAGGACCTGTTGCTGTGTTTACTGAAGAGGTAAGATACAGCAAAAAGTTTTGAAAGTAGAGGAGAGAGAAGGTAAGACACTAGATTTGCAGCCAGAAGCAGCTGTGTGTGTGTGTGTATGTGTGTGTGTGTGTGTGTGTGTGTGTGTGTGTGTGTGTGTATGCAAGGGCTTGAATTCAGTGATTCTTATTTAGCTTATTCTGCTAAAGGCAGGCACTCTACTGCTTGAACCATACCTCCAGTTCTGGCTTTTTGGTGGATAATTGGAAATAAAAGCCTCTTAGCTTTCTGAAAGGCTGAGTTGACCTTTAACTGAAATCCTTAGATCTCAACCTCCTGAGTAGCTAGGATTATAAATGAAGCCACCAACACTAGCTCAGAAACCTTTTATAGTCAGCATTAACCCATTCATGAGGGTGGAGCCATCATGATCAAAAAAATTCTCATTAGACTATTAAATTACACTTTTATTTGGGAACTAAACTTTAAATATAGGCTTAAAAGATAGATAGACAAACAGACAGACAGACATTTTTTGCCCCATTTCTTTTTCTTTCTTTCTTTTTCCTTGCCAGTCCTAGAGCTTGAACTCAGGGCCTGTGCACTGTCCTTGAGCTTCTTTTTACTCAAGGCTTACACTACCACTTGAGCCACGGTGCCACTTCTGGCCTTTTCTGTTTATGTGATACTGAAGAATCGAACCCAGGGCTTCATGCATGCTAGGTGAGTACTCTACCACTAAGCCATTCCCAGCCCTTGACCCATTTCTTTTGATTGCATTTTTTTAAGATAAAGATCTTGCTGGGGGGGGGGAGGTTGGGGAGATGGGAAGGGATCTGAAGGGGAAACAAAGGAGGAGGCTACAATGCTTGGTAAGAAATGTACTCATTATTTTGCTCATGTAATTGTAACCCCTCTATACGGTATTTTCACAATTTAAAAAAAAAAAAAAGATCTTGCTGACTTTCTTCAAGCTAGTCTGGAATTTCCAGTCTTCCTATCCCTACTTCCTGAGTTGTCTGTCTACCAAATGCTCTTGTTGGGCCTTATTCAAACAAACCTAACAGCATACTTTTGTGACTCTCCTTAGTTCATTCTTTGATTTATTTGGAGGTTCTTTCTCCATTATGAGTTCTCAAGCATCTCAACTCACAGATGTAGTGAATTTTTTTTTTTTTTGGTTGGTCATGGGGCTCGAACTCTGGGCCTGGGTGCTGTCCCTCAGCTCTTCAGCTCAAGGCTAGTGCCCTACCACTTGAGCCACTGTGCCACTTCTGGTTTTCTGAGTGGTTTATTGGAGATAAAGCCAGCCAGGGCTGGCTTTGAACTGAGATCCTCAGATCTCAGCCTCCAGTAGCTAGAATTACAGCTGTGAGCCACTGATGCCTGGCTCGTAGTGAATTCTTAAAGCCATCATAACTATAAACTATAATTATAAAATGGACTTAATGTTCATTTAAAAGGTAACACTAAGAGTGTATTGATGAGTGCTGCTGGCTCATGTCTGTAATTCTAGCTACTCAGGAGGCTGAGACCCGAGGGTCATAATTTGAAGCCAATTCCGGAAGGAAAGTCTATGAGACCCTTATCTCCAGAGGACCAAAAAGCCAGAGTAGACCTAGCCTTGAACACAAAAGCTTAGGGACAGGTGCTCAGGCTCTGGAGTTACAAATTTAAAGAAGCTTCCTTATTAATAACTTTTTTTGTTGTAATTTTGTTCAATTTTATTCGACAAAGCATTGATTAATTTATGGAGTACTGGTGTTCAAACTCAGGGCCTTTCCTCTTGCTAGGCTGGCATTCTACCAATGCTAAAGTCTTTTTAAATCCCTAATGCTTGCTTTTGTTCAGTCTAATGCTACTGGGAGTAACAAATGATTTGAGCATACCAGAAACATTCACATTTCATTGTCTCAAAATTCACTTAGATTTGGCTGTTGGTAGGAATTGTAGAGAGATAATTTCTTATTAGATTATTTCTCAATGCTGGAATCTAGAAAGGAAGGAAAGGAAGACATTACAGTTTTCTTTGCCACTTCAGGCTCCAAAAGAACAAATCCATGAAAAGACATTGACTGGTTCAAATACATTGACATTTCAGTTGTGAAGGTTATGTTTATCTATCATCCATCTATCTTTTTTTTTTAATAATTAGTATGTCAGAAGTGGCGCTGTGGTTCAAGTGGTAGAGTACTCGCCTTGAGCTGAAGAGGACCTAGGCCCAGAGTTCAAGCCCCATAACTGACAGGGTCTCAATATTTATCATGGACTAGCCATGAGCTCTTGATCCTTGTACTTTTGCCTCCCTAGCTATCCTGATATTACATATGTATGCCACCATGCCAGCCTGGAATAGTTATCTCTGTGTATTCTAAAATATCTCTTTATTTTATGTGTGCGAGTTTGTAGTACTAGTTTATTCAAGCAGATCTAACATAAATAGGAAACAGTGATAACAAAAGCAAGTTCTTCGCCTCAGTAATTTTGTATTCTTTGTAGCTCATAGACAATATCTGTTCCCTTCATGTGTCTGTCATGCACAACACTTTTTTTTTTTTTGGTCGGTCATGGGGCTTGAATTCTGGGCTTGGGCGCTGTCCCTACGCTCTTCAGCTCAAGGTGAGCGCCCTACCGCTTGAGCCACAGCGCCATTTCCGGTTTTCTAGTGGTTTATTGGAGATAAGAGTCTCATGGACTTTCCTTCTGGGGCTGGCTTTGACCCTCAATCCTCAGATCTCAGCCTCCTCAGCTAGGATTACAGGCGTGAACCACCGGTGCCCGGCTACAACACTTTTTTTTTTAATATAAATTCTAATTTTCTGAACTTATTCCCATCTCAAAACTATTTTATTTGTTGTTGTTCTGCCTACAACTCTCTTCCCCCACTTCCATACAGGATTCACTCTTTTTGGCATTCAACTGTAACTAGAATAACATTTTTTTGGTCACTTTTATTTAACCATTGGTCACCAAATTAGTTATCAGGTCTAAATTCAGACATATTTTCTATTTTTGTTGGCAGCGGTTTGTTTAGCACTTGGCAGTGGTTAGCATGTGGTAGGAATGTAGTAATTGTTTTAATTTCAGTGTTGCTACTCTGACAATAGACTTTGTTATTCTCATAAGAATTTTTCCAAATTTTAGTTGTTTCCAGTTAACTATAAAACCAAGGAATGTCCATGTCCACCCTAGATATACCACTATTTAGTTTAGCTAGTACATAAGGAGTATCCAGCTTTCATTTAGAATTTAAGTACTTCCCACAATTATCTACAGAAAGTGGCAGAATCTAGCTACTGAACAATAGTCCTTAAGAAAATTTTAGAGGTGGTTTAGTTCTATCCTTGCTGACAAGTATTTTATTTTGCATAGTAAAGGCATCTTGCTTGGGGTAGAAGCAAAAGGCTCTGTCTTTGTAGCACTTTTCTTTCTGTTTTGTAAGGATTTTTTTGTTAGCTCTTCTGTGTCATTCTGAGTTCTCTGTTGGAAGGCCAGAGCCTCTGGTTTCCTGTGTATTTCTGGGGCTTGGGGTTTTGTTTAAAATTTGTGTTTTTGGAAGGAGTGGAAATTTCCATGGTTACACCATCCTTCTACTATCCTTAAAAAAACAAGGAGAGTGAAGTAATCTGATTCCTAGATTACTATAAAACAGATGTCTTTTGTGTCTCCCTGCACATGAAGCTGAATGGCAAGTCACATTTTTTATTCATTTATTCACCTCAATGCTTTTTTTTTAAGAAAAAAGTTTAAGAATAAAAGGCTTGGTCTAGTAAATTGAACAAGGAATGGCATATGTTATATAAATGGTCTGAATGCATGTAGGATGAATTTAGTGATACAGTATATGAAGAGAGAGATTGTTTTGGGAGCCAAACTAAATATCTGCTTCAGGCAGCAATCACAAATGTGAAGAATTGACAGTGGATTCAAAAAGACTACTGTGTATAAAAGTAGTATTTAGTATTTAAATCAAAGTATCCTAAATATTTATATTGTACTATTAAAACAAACATATGTGTGTTAACTACCATGGAATAATAAAACTCACTTTCCTCCATTATTGCTCCACAAGTCTAGGTGAAAGCCTAGAACGCTGAGCTAGTCTATACTTTTCTTCCATAAGTACTGAAGAATTTGCATAGACATGCTCTTTTCCTTAAGTTAAAGTAGTAGATAATTTATATAACTCTCTATCCTCAAGAAGTTGGTTCTAAGGTATTCAGTCCCTTGTATAAAATATTTTAGTATTTTTACATTCTTCAATATAGTTTAAATATTTTTTGAATTATTAATACCAAAGGCAATGCGAATGCCATGTAAAAAATCATACTTTATACTTTATAATGACAAGGAAATAGGTACAGGTTCATATATATATATATATATATATATATATATATATATATATATATATATATATATATATATATATATAAAACCATCATGGGCCTAAGTACATGTTCAGTCTGTGGTTGATTGTCTCTATCAATGGGAAACCTGAGGCTGTGAGTACTGACTATACTATAACTAATGACTATATGGCAAACTTAATTTGCATGTTAACTATTGATATGCAGACAACTTGTCAAGTAATGACTTTTATAGCCTGTTGTCTGCCTTCATTTTTTTGAGATTAGATGATATTTCTTTTAGTGACTACTCATTTATTTTGTTAGTTATCTTCTATGTATTTCAGTTGTTACTAATTTGTAGTTATTCTATATATTATACATATTATTCTATGTATTCTATATTCTATATACCCTATATATAGAATAACAAGTGAAAAATATTCTGTAATCTTAACCTCTAGAGATACATATTTTTCTATGAACATATTAACTTATATCATAATTCATTTTTGCTAACCAAAAGGTGTCATATTTCATATATACACACTCATCTTTTTGTATATTCTGGGGTTGCATGATAGTATTTATAGGTATACTTCATTATTTGTAATTTTGGGTTTTTTGGTAACTGTCTTGAAGATGTTATATGTTTTTGGCTCTTTAAGAATTTAAAGACACATCTCTGCATGTGAAGTTGATGACAAAATTTAAATTTTAATAAGCACCAACTAGTTGCCTAATACTCCTAATAAAATGTCAGAGTTATTTCTTTCATTGCATTCTTACTGATTCAATCACTACTAAATTTTTCTCTTTTAAATATTTGCCATGGGAAGCATGTATGAAGCATTCCTTCTCTAAATCCACCCTGCACACCATTATCAGGCTGATTTTCCTGACATGTTTGTTGAATGGTCAGTTCCTAGGAAGCACTCTTACCTTCATACATATGGGCTACCCAGCCAAAACATTTCTTTCCAACATTTTTCTCTTGCATTTCCCTTCTGGAACTCTACCACTTGGTGGCTGACTTTGTATTGGGCTATTCATTATCTTACCATTCTGTATTTTGTGTTCTT
Source organism: Dipodomys ordii (assembly GCF_000151885.1). Taxonomy (NCBI): domain Eukaryota; kingdom Metazoa; phylum Chordata; class Mammalia; order Rodentia; family Heteromyidae; genus Dipodomys; species Dipodomys ordii. Next base: position 4,302,981 of record NW_012267248.1, read on the forward strand.
TTTTTTTTTTTGTCGGTCGTGGGGCTTGAACTCTGGGCCTGGGCGCTGTCCCTCAGCTCTTCAGCTCAAGGCGAGCACTCTACCACTTGAGCTACAGCGCCACTTCCGGTTTTCTGGTGGTTTATTGGAGATAGGAGTCTCACGGTCTCTCCTGCCCGGGCTGGCTTTGAACCGCGATCCTCAGATCTCAGCCTCCTGAGTAGCTAGGATTACAGGCGTGAGCCACCAGCGCCCGGCTTTTGTGTTCTTTTGCTATACTTTTTAAAAAGAAATTTATTCATCTTTTATAACTATAATGTTTGAATTTTTAATTTTTTCAATCATTTTTAATGATACTGAGACTTTAACTCAGTACTCAGGCTTGCTAAACAGGCACTCTACCACTTGAGCCACTCCTCCAGCCCCTTTTAGTGTTGGTTATTTTGTGTAGTCTCACCGGGCCAGCCTAGTCTGCATTCCATTTACTGTGCTTCCCTGTGTTGCTGGGCATGCGTAGCTATTAGTTCAGATGGAGTCTGACAAATTTGTATGCCTCAAACTGCAATCCCATGATTCCATTACCAAAGTAGCTATGATTATAGGCTTGGGCCAGGATGCCTAGCTAACTGCTTTTCAATGAGACTTAGTGCCAATCTTCCCATTTTCAGCTCCATTTATAACCTGGTAAGTTACCTTGATCTTCCAATATATGAATGTATGGGCAATATGAATGTGTTACTTACCTTCCTATTACTGAATCAGACACCTGAGATAACCAGCTTGTAATTAGGAAATAATTATTTGGCTCCTGCTTGCAGAAGTTTCAGTCCTTGTATGTCTGGTTTCATTTCATTTGGCCTGTTATGAGGCAAAACATTTTGGTAGGGAAATGTGGTGGAAAAAGATGCTCACCTAATGGCTGTTATAGATGCAGGGAAACAGGGAGGAGGGAACAGGCTTTCATTCTCCCCTTCAGGGGCATGCTTCCAGTGACCAACTTCTTCCTGCTAGGCCCTTCCTCAGGTTTCTCCCACCTCCCAATGCACCATAGGCTGAGGCCAAGCCTTTAACACTTGGGCCTTTGGGGGACATTTCAGATCCAAACTAGCAGTTAATCAAGCTTTCCCCCTGCTTCCCACTGAGGTTTCTTGGTCTGCTAAGTCAATTACCAGTGCTCATGTGTTTACTGGCTTCAAAAATTATGTGGGTGCTGATTTGTCTCTTATAAATCTATAGGCTTATGCCATTTTTATATTTGACTGTGTTCTATTTAATTTTAATTTTTTGCTTCTTTTGCTCAGGATGACATTTTTATTTTGAATAATTTATTTGCTTATTCATATATTGTCTTTGGCAGAATGTCTATTCAAATCTTTTGTCTAATTCTTTAAAATTAAGTTCTTTCTTTTTTTTTAACTTGCAACAGTTGTCTGTATATTTTGGACATATCCCTTTTCAGAGAAATGGTATGCAAATAGTACTGATCCTCATTCTCCATTGCTTTATTTTTTGCTGGTCCTGGGGCTTGAACTCTGGGCCTAAGTGCTGTCCCTGAGTTTCTTTGCTCAAAGCTAGTGTTCTACCACCTGAGTCACAGTACCAGTTCCAGCTTTTTCTGAGTACTTTATTGGAGATAAGAGTCTCACAGACTTTCCTGTCCAGGCTGGCTTCTAACCATGATCCTCAGAGCTCAGCCTCCGGAGTAGGTACGATTACAGGTTTGAGCCACCAGTGCCTGGCTTCTTCATGGCTTCTGTATTTGTAAAATTGCCCACACACTGAGGTTTGTTTATAACCTCATATTGTATGGAAGAAGACATCATCTGGCTACAAGATTTATAAGGCCCACTTAAAGAAAACATACATTTTTTCTTGTCTTTCATTTTTCTCTCCTTTTCTTCCTCTATTTCTCTTTCTCTTCTTCCTCTCCCTCTCTATCACTCTCTTCCTTTTTTTGCAATAGGGTCAGTCTGTAGCTCAGACTGGCCTTGAACTTAAGATTGTCCTGACTCATCTTCCTGAGTGTTAGGATTACAGTTGTGCACCACCAAAGTCAGCTCCCAAACATCTTGTAGGCCCAATACTCTATGAATTCTTGCTCAAGGATTTGCAGCCTAGATCTGGGGATTTCTTGGAGTCCAGGCCCTCTCAACACAGATGTGACTTTCATAAACCTTACAATAATAAACTTCTAAGAGTCACACCTGGTGACTAACCTGGGCTGAATTCAGGTATAGGAAAGGGACAGGATGCTCCAAACTTAGAGGCTGTGGGCTGTGACTGTAACCTGCTCATGCCTCCAGCCTGTGACTGGTACTTCCTTATGAGAGTACTGCTGACACAAACTGCTGGGCATCCCACAGCATTGAAGACCATGCATCTGTATTACAAATTGGACTAAAGAGGAAAAATCCCCCCAGGGGAAGCTTGTTAATTAGGATCATCAAGAACCCCTAACACAAGACCCCAAAAGCAATACTCAGGACACTTTCCTGGTTGCTCACTGGTATGCTCAAGGTGCATTCCAAGCTAAGACTGAATACTAGCACTGAGCCTTCTGATGTAGTTCTCACACTGAACAAACATGACTTCTGCATTCTATTTAGTGCTGAGCTTCCCATTCTGTCTTTTCTGTGGGTAACTTCACCCTTTCAAATGGTTGTCCAACTTAGCACTGATATGCTGGCTCCTGTCCCCTAGTGCAAGAAGGCTGTGGTGCACCTGGTGGTGATCAATACTGTGGCCCATGGAGGAGAGGACATTCACCTCTGTACATGAGCCCCTCCAGAGAGTACTCATGGGCTCCCTATTGTGTAGTAAAACTACGTGGAAGATAAGGCAGCCGAATTTGTGGATTCATAAGATGATATCCAATTTTTTTTTCTGGTCATAGGTCTTGACCTCTGGGCCTGGATGCTGTCCCTCAGCTCTTCAGCTCAAGGCTAGCGCCCTACCACTTGAGCCACAGCACATTTTCTGTTTTATGTTGTGCTGAGGAATCGAACCCAGGGCCTCATGCATGCAAGGCAAGCACTCTACCACTGAGCTACCTTCCCAGTCCCAAGATGTTACTTATTTTGAGTGTGTCTTACCTAACCCAATTGCTTTTTTTTCTTCCTTCCTTCCTTCCTTCCTTCCTTCCTTCCTTCCTTCCTT
>NW_012267248.1:4306165-4309096 GCF_000151885.1 Dipodomys ordii
TCTTTCTTTCTTTCTTTCTTTCTTTCTTTCTTTCTTTCTTTCTTTCTTTCTTTCTTTCTTTCTTTCTTCTTCTTTTTTGGCTATGGGGCTTGAACTCTGGGCCTGGCTGCTGTCCCTCAGCTTTTCAGCTCAAGTTGAACACTCTACACTTGAGCCACAGTGCCACTTCTGGTTTTCTGGTGGTTAATTGAGGTAAGAGTCTCACAGTCTTTCCTGCCTAGGCTGGCTTTTAACCTTGATCCTCAGATCTCAGCCTCCTGAGTAGCTAGGATTACAGGTGTGAGCCACCAGCACCTGGCCCAAATCTATATTTCTGTGTTCTGATACTATAGTTCACAGCCCAGTTTCTAGAAAGTACCAGCTGAAAAAATCATGGAACGTTAACAATATTTATTCTATTGAGTCATTTATTCTTTTTGAGTCATTCATTTTTAATAGATAAACATTTGAAAGTAATATGGAAAATTAACTTCTATCTTTAAGTAGTTTAAATAGTTTTTCTGCCCTCCCCAATTTTAAATTTGAGCTTTCTATAATAAAATTTGCTGAGCAAAATGAAGTCCATCTTAGTCTAAATGGAATAATTAGAACTTTCAATGTGCAGTTTGAACTAAATGGACTTTTACCATGATTAGTCTAACTCTAGAATATTAGAGCCTGAAAGGTTTTAATTTACACATCTGTTAATTAGGCTTTTCCGGGTCATCTGAGAAGGGAGGAGGGGAAAAATAGAAACAGCCTCACTGAGCTATATGGGATCTAAAAGGAAGGTCATTACCAGGCAGTACTGGGTCCAGCTTTCTGCCAGGATCTGTGATTCAGAAACCAGCTGTTCCTCTGTATCAGTTACTACTCCTGGAGATGTCTTGTTCTGATTCATTGTTTCCACTTATACACTCTGCCTCCTGCTTCTGCCTGAGCAGCAGGTCTGACAAAAACTTCTACAGGTCTCAAAACTCTTTCATCTTCCTTTTCAAGTTTAGTGCCTGAAATCCAGCAAAAAATAATGAAAAATTACAAATAAACAAGAGAAAAGGCATATAAAATTTTCTTGGTGGCAACATTTTGCTATTTACACATAATGGTCTCAGAGAAGGAAATAGAAACCAAAAAGTAGTTAGGCCTCAGAATTTCTATACCATTTTATTTATAATTTGTAGAGAAATGGCAAAACAAGTATTTGGGCTTATGTTAGTTGTGAGAAGGCAACTTTGTGGGGAAACTAATGAAACCAATGTTATTTCTGTAAGGTTCATTTATAAAATTCAGGTTTATCCATTGCTCAGTCATCTTCTCTTCAAGTTTTATGGCAAGGGAGAAGAAATGATTTCACAAAAGGAAATAGATAGATAGATAGAAAGTGTGAAGGTAGAGAATTTCTTGTGTCTTATGTTTTCTAATTGACATTAGGAAAAAAATTAGGCCAAAATATCATTTTGGGAGATGTCATACTCTGATCCTCTTATCTCAATTTCAAGTCCTAACAAAGAAAGAATCAAGTTGCTTCCAAGTAGTTATTCTCCTTCTTGCTGGATAGAGGTCTCATACCAATCTCCTTCCTAAGACTGAGACAAACTTTGAACAAGTGGGTGACAAGGGCAGGCCCTGGAAAGGTACACCTTACTCCCAGCTCATCTTTCGCTCTCTGCTTCCTGTCTACCATGAGATGAACAGCCTCCTCCTGCACATATTCTGCTCCACCGCTAGCCCAGGAAGAAAAGTGATCATGAGTTGGAACTTCTGAAACCTTGAACCAAATGAATTTCTCCTTTTAAATGGTTCCTTCCACATATTTGTGATAACAGCAGATTTTCTAACATTAACTTTATTGGCCTACATGCATTTCTAGATTTCAGTGATAAAATGGGCTCAGAGCTACTTCTTCTTCTTCTTTTTTTTTTTTTTTGTCGGCCGTGGGGCTTGAACTTTGGGCTTGGGCACTACTCCTCAGCTCTTCAGCTCAAGGCGAGCGCTCTACCACTTGAGCCACAGCACCACTTCCGGTTTTCTAGTGGTTTATTGGAGAAGAGTCTCACGGGGGTGGGGGGGGGGAGGGACGGCTGGGAAGGTGGCACCGTGGTAGAGCGCTTGCCTTGCATACATGAGACCCTGGGTTCGATTCCTCAGCACCACATAAGCAGAAAAAGAAAAAAAAAAAAACGGAAGTGTAGCTGTGGCTCAAGTGGTAGAGCGCTAACTTTGAGCTGAAGAGCTGAGGGACAGCGTCCAGGCCCAGTGTTCAGGCCCCACAACTGGACTCCCTCCCCCCCAAAAAAAGAGTCTCATGGACTTTCCTGCCTGGTCTGGCTTTGAACCGTGATCCTCAGATCTCAGCCTTCTGAGTAGCTAGAATTACAGGCATGAGCCATTGGCGCCCAGCTCAGAGCCACTTCTATGTAGCAAATTGCAACCTAACTTATTAAACCGAGCTAATTTAAAAATACATTCCTGTAAGAGACAGCTCAGTCTCAGGCAGTCATAGAGTTTGGCCTCAGCCAATGGATTACACCATCATTACATAGAGCAAATGCTGGCTGAAGCCAATCAGGTTCTTTCCATGTCACTGCCTTTTTCAGACTATAAATATAACCAGCACATAAGTATGGTGGGGAATTCTGAAGGCACAGCTCCAGAATACTTCCCCCAAACATTTTTTTACCACAAGGTTCATCAATAGATTTGAAATGGCTAAGGAAAAAGTAGTGTACTTAAAATATGTCAACACTGGTTTTTAAATTTATTATTATTGTAAAGATGCAAGAGGGATTGCAGTTACATGTCAGGTCATGAGTACATTTCTTTTTGGATAATATTATCCCTTCCCTCTCAATTTTTTCCCTCTCATCCCCACTTACAAGTTGTATACTTCATTTTCAACATAAGGTCTAGTGAATACCACTGCTGCATTTGTTCACCCTTTGTTTCTCTATT
>NW_012267248.1:4311191-4323838 GCF_000151885.1 Dipodomys ordii
TTTGGGCCTGGCTTACTTCACTTAATATAATTTTTTCCAAGTCTTTCCATTTCCTAACAAATGGGGCAATGTCATTCTTTCTGATGGAGGCATAGAACAAGCCAGAAATAGAGCTGTGGCTCAAGTGATAGAGTGCTGGTATTGAGCAAAAAAGCGCAGGGACAGTGCCCCAGCCCTGTTCAGGCCCCTGGACAGGTACATACACACAAAATACCTGATGTTGACAAAAATGAACACAGCATACTTAAACTAATGAGATACTAGCACAAACAGTTCAAGAGAAAGATTTGTAATACTAAATGCATATATTTAAGAAGTAGAAGGCTCTCAAATAATCTGATCTGACCTAAACCTTAAGGATTATAACTCAGGGGTAGAGTACCTGCTCAGCCCTTGGTAAATTTTGCAGTTTATCCAAAATAGTAGAAGGAAAGAAATAGCAAAGATCAAAGTATAAATAAATGAAATACAAACTAGAAAAAAATAAACATTAGAAATCAGTATTTTTTATTTTTTTAGAAACATTTTTTATTATTTTAAAGGTGATGTATAGAAGGGTTACAGTTATGTAAGTCAGGTAACCTGAGTATATTTGAAAGATGAAAACATTAATAAACCCTTAGCTAGGCTAACTAAAGACAAAAAAGATAGATAAGTTTAGAAATAAAGCCCATTACAATTATGAGAACACAAAGGAAATTTACCATGCAGGGAGACCATAGGAACAATGGGGAGTCTATACATGAGTAGACTGGGTTGTGAGTACTAAAAGGAGGGGGCAGATGAATAGAGAGGGGGAGGGGAAACATAGTTATAATAATCCATCTACAGAAGTAAAAATGAAACAAGAAATTTCTATGAGACTTGTTGGGGGGATAGATAGTGGATGATGGAAGGGATGACTGTTTAAGATACATTATATCCAAAATGGACATGTTAAAATGAAGTAATCTTATACAACTAATTAATGAGAAACTACTATGACCAATTACAAACCAACAATTTAAATAACAGAAAAAAGGACAAATCCTTAGAAAGACACCACTTAGCTAGGTCTGCATCATGAAGAAATAAAAAATCTAAGCAGAACAATGGCAAGTAAAGATATTGAAACAATAATTAAATCTCTCTCTCCAAAGAACAACTCATGGCCTGAGAGTTTTTCATAGATCAATACTACCAAATATTAAAGAATACTAGGCTAGGTGCCAATGGCTCACTCCTGTAATTCTAGCTATTCAGGAAACAGAAAAGTCTCAAGAATCCTACTTCCAAATAACCAGTAAAAATGTTCGATAGAGTTAGCATCAAATGGTATAGCATCAGCCATGAGAAAAAGCAGAGAAAGAACACAAGGATCTGACCTGAGTCCACACCTGGATTCTGGCACCACAAAAGAAGAAAATCTAATAGCAGTCCTTCTTAAACTCTTCCAAAAAAAATGAAAAGGAGAGAGTATTTCCCAAGTCATTTAAAAAGGCTAGCACTGCTCTAATACCAAAGCCAACAAGAATACTGCAAGAAAAGACAGAGGTATTTATGATGAACATAGATGCAAATCTCTCAAAATCACTAGAAAACAATTCAATAGCGTAGTGAAAGGATAATTCACTATGGTCAAGTTGAGTTTCTTCCTGGGTATAAAGGAAAGTACAATATGTAGAAATCAAGAATTGTGATTAGAATACATAACTGACTGAACCAAAAAAAATCTACTTAGCCTCAATATGCAAAGAAAGCATTTGACAGAATTAATGTCCTTTTAAATAAAAACTCAAGACATTTAGTATAGAAGGAATGTACCTCAACACAATTAAAAAACATATCGTCAAGCCAACAACCTTAAAATAGTGAAAATTGAAAAGCTTTCCTCTGAGATCAGTAACTACAGAAAGAAGCCTAGGCTTAGCCCTTTTGCTATATTGGAAGTCCTAGCCTGGAAATTAAGCAAGAAAATGAAATATGAAGAACTCAACTTAAGAAGGAATAAGTCTCATTATGTATATCACCTGTTTGCAGATGACTTAATCCCTAAAGACTCCACCACGCATGTAGGAGGCTAAAGCAGGAGGAACATGAACTCCAGGTTATCTTGGTCTACTAATAAGACCGTATCTCAAAAAACAACCAAGCTGGGTACCGGTGGCTCACACCTACAATCATACCTATACACACACACACACACACACACACATGCATGCACACACACATACACACACACACACACACACACACACACACACACACACAGAAGGTTACTAGGAGTGGGGACACTGGGAAGATGTTGGCCAAAAGGTACAAAGTTGCAGTTACATTGGATAATTAAGCCAAGAAATCTAATGTGGATGGAAGTATAGAAAACAATGATTATTTTATAAAAATAAAAGTATATTTACCTCTGTAGGAAACATAATTACAGCATGAAAGAATTGTTATCTCTGGTGGTGAGGTTCTGAAGCCTGGAGTGTGTTCTCATTGCTAGGATGTAGACACTCATTTTCCATTGTTTAACTTTGTAACTCATGCTCTGTGTGCTTCAAGGGGGAGCTAAAGCTTTGATGTATATTTTTTCTCTCCCCTTGAGCAGTTTTTTTTTTGGATGGGGCAGAATAAGATGAAGGTCACTGAGCACTTGTGGAGTGGCGCACTTGTAGTCCTGGTGAAAGCCTCACACTCTCAAGATGTGACCTCTGGCCACCAATCCCCTTCCCGGGCTTGCTGAGCAAGTGTACTGGCAGCTTTCATCACTGTGGCAATGTACCCAAGAAAAACACCTTAAAAGGAGTCCCTGAAGCAAATCTGTCTACAGCTTGATTGGCACAGTCAAGATAGTTTTCAGAGTAAGGCATTATTAGTTTTGCGCCCCAAAGCTAAGCTGTGTCCACCCCTCTCTGTCATTCAGCAGTGGGAAGGGCCTGGCTTGGCCACACCACTGACTTCACCTTGGTGAAGTAAGGCTGGTTCACCTGCCTTCAGCTCCTGCCTCAGGAGTTGTGCAGATTACTCAGCACCACAGATTAGGAGCCATGACCATTGCTACTTCCTCATAGGGTACAGCCCCTTCCTGCAGCTCAGCCACAGGGCCTCAATAAGTGACAGTCCTGTTCCATGCGCCAGCTGGAGAAGATGGTCTACCGGGCCATGATTTACATTATTACTAATTGCAGTTATTAATTACATAAACAAGGATGAAATGGTCAAATATTTCTAATTTATCTATCATATAGATTGCCCAGATTAGAAATGTTCCAATATATATGGTCAATAAGTTAGAAAGAAAACAGTCAACACCTTAGTAGTAAACATGTCAAGAAGAAGAGGCAGTTTCCAGGGTTGGAGGCATGGCTCAGTAGGTAGAGTGTCAGTCACTGAGCAAAGCCTCAGGTACTGAGTTCAAGTCCTTGTCTTTCTTTTTTTGGAGGGGGGTCCGGTCGTGGGGCCTGAACTCTGGGCCTGGGCACTGTCCCTCAGCTCTTCAGCTCAAGGCTAGTGCCCTACCACTTGAGCCACAGCGCCACTTCCGGCTTTTTTCTTTTTGCTTTTGTGGTGCTGAGGAATCAAACCCAGGGCCTCAGGCATGCAAGGCAAGCGCTCTACCACTGAGCCACCTTCCCAGCCCAAGTCCTGGTCTTTCAAAAACAAAAGAAAAGAAAAGAATAGGCCATTTCAAAACAGAAATATAGAAATCTAACAAAAATTAGCATCTTTTAACATTAATAATAATGAATGTAATAAAATATAAAAGCATACTTTTACTAAATACCACTGGAGAGATGGAGAGAGCTTGCAGCTCACAGTCCGCATGTCAGAGAGGAACTGGGCAAGTGCCCTCTCACCCCCTTTGATGGGAGCAGCCACAGGGCTGAAGCTTGGCAGTACATGATGACAGTTTTAACTGTGCACATATATTGTCTGATGCAGCATCCCTGCTTTCTCCCCCATCCTAGCATGCCAGGGCAGACACCAAAGGAAACAGGCCCAAGTTGCTCAATGCAGAGTCACTCACTGCTTTGGCCATCCTTCTGTTGTGCAGCTCACTGGAGTCAGGACTTAGCTTATTCTTAACCAAAGCCTAGTTAGGTGATTGACAGTGACAGAAGGATCCCAGACAGATGATCATATAGACTCTGAAACAGGGACAGACACAAGGTCAGTGACCTACTTTTCATTTCCTGAAGTGTTTCATTAATGTGTTGTCTTACCAAAGGGGCCACTGTGAAGATGAAGCCTCGAAGGGTGACTGTAGAATGGCCCGCCTGCTAGCCCTTGTCTAGGGCGGGTGGGATCTCCCACCATGAGTAGCTGGAGCAGGTTGCACTGGATGGACCTGGGGTATTCTCTTCTCACTCCCACCACTTTGGAAAAGCTTTGAGTTTCTGGACCAGCAGCCTGTCCATCTCCTCTCCTTGCAAACATGGACCTGAAGCCTGCTGTGCACAGAATCCTGAGGACCTCAGAGTAGCAGAGTAGCCTGATTCAGTGTCTCTTCCTGCAACCAGTAGATGGTTAGGTGGGGGACACTAATTGTGTGGTGGATTTTCTTCTTCGTGGAGGAGACATTTAGAATTAAAAATATATTTACATATGATTTGCATTACCCATATCTGGTGATAACTCACTTCAAATATTCTTCTATGAGATCACCTAATTAATGTGGCCTAACCCTGTTGTAGTGCAACCTAGCATTATGGGCATTTCACACACAAAATACTGACTACTTCTGTGAGGTCATCATCCGGCAATCAAAACTTGGCTTAGGGCATTTGCAAATGTAGCTGGCAATAGCTGCTTCTTAACTATGAACCTGTGGGCTAAAGAGAAATCTCAATGGAAAAATTGCAGAGAAAACTGTGCTTTTATGATGGCTGAGTTAATCCCCACCCCTCCTCAAAAGAAGAAAAAGAAGCTGACTTGCATTCACTCTCTTCCACTTACAGGATTGTGGTGACGCTGGCATGTCATCATCCCACACTTAGTTCTCTCACTTGCAGAAGTGTGTGGGGTTGCTGGCAGGTGAAGAGAACACATAGAAAAACCACATTGCAGATGGTGGGACGTTTGCCTGTAGGTTTGCAGTGTACAACCTGATTAATTGATTGCTGTGGCTCTGAGATCACCTCTTCCTTCTTTTCTCCTTTCTTACCTTTATCCTATAGTAGCTAGACCTCATCCTGTCTCTTTTGAGAACAGGACAAGGGGCAGTCAACCTTCACTGCCACACTTTTGGGGCTGATTCCACTCTATGAGTTACATTGCATATTAATTCTGTCTTGGTTTAGTGAAATAGCACACCTATACACTGGTTTGTACAGTTGACTTCCAGTAGTCTTTAGTGAATTTTATCCTTCTACACAAATCATAGTGATAAATAAAAGAGTGCTTACAATTCATGCTATTCTTTTTTTGTTTTTGTCAGTCCTGGGGCTTCAAATTGGGGCCGAGTGCTATCCCTGAACATTTTCTACTCAAGGCTAGTGCTCTACCACTTTGAGTCACAGCTCTACTTCCAGCTTTTGAGTGGTTAATTGGAGACAAGAGTTTCATGGGGACTTTTCTGTCTTGGCTGACTTTGAACCATGATCCTCGGATCTCAGCCTCCTGAGTAGCCAGGATTATAGGTGTGAACTACCTGAGTCCCGCCTCGTGCTATTCTTTTTTTTTTTTTTGGATCTGGTCTTGGGGCCTGAACTCTGGGCCTGGGCGCTGTCCCTCAGCTCTTCAGCTCAAGGTTAGCACTCTACCACTGGAGCCACAGCGCCACTTCTGGCTTTTTTTTTCTGCTTATGTGGTGCTGAGGAATCGAACCCAGGGCCTCAAGCATGCAAGGCAAGCACTCTACCACTGAGCCACCTTCCCAGCCCCACCTCATGCGATTCTTTACAGTCTCCTTAAAATATCAGTCTTAATATGGAGGAGGGAGGCCTTTTTTTAAGGATACATGATCAACAGGAAAATACCAAAGGCATGTTGGGATATGAAAGCAAGCCAAGGATAAAATACTAGCCAAATGGAATCAGAAGTGAGTCAAGGGCACCAAACAGGTCAAGTGAAATTTGGACATAAAAAAAAAAAAAAAAAGCTCATGAGGGCCTGGAAGGTGGCTCAGTGGTAGAGCGCTTGCCTTGCATACCTGAGGCCCTGGGTTCAATTCCTCAGCACCACATAAGCGAAAAAAGCCGGAAGTGGTGCCGTGGCTCAAGTGGTAGAGCGCTAGCCTTGAACTGAAGAGCTGATAGACAGCTCCCAGGCCCAGAGTTCAGGGCACACGACCGGACCCACCCCCCAAAAAAAAACAAAAACAAAAGCTCTTGAGCTGTTCCTGCACACACGAAATTGAAGTTATGATCTGAGGAAGAAGCAGTCAATGAGGCCCACAAAAAAGGAGATGGACAATCAAAGCAGCCTAATCCAAGGTATAATAAACTCTACCCTCAAGCCTGTCTGCGTGCATTATACACCTTTCCTTACCTGTCCACTATGTTTGCACAGCATCTTAATTCATCTTTGCTTTCTCTTACTTCCTACACTGGTCAATTCTTTTTTGTCAATCTGTGGTTCCTAAAACTACAATAGTTAATAGAAATCGGCAGTGCCAAATGCTGGGGAGGGTTTGAAGCAACTAGAATTGAGGGTGCAAAATGGTACAGTGTACTTCAGAAAACAGTTTCTTGCTCATACCTGGCACGTTGCCATTTGAACCAAACTTCTATGACAGCAGTTTATTTTATTTTAATAGTTTTTGTGGTGCTTGTATTGGTGCTCATGCTTTTGCTTGGCTTTTTGGCTCAAGGCTGGGACTCTACCACTTGACCTACAACTCCATGTCCAGTTCTTTACTGGTTAATTGGAGATGAGAGTTTCATGGACTTTCCATGAAACTTCAAACACAAATTCTCAGGTCTCACCATCCTGAGTAGTTAAAATTACAGGCATGGGGCGCTAGTGCCCCAGCTGGGCACATAACATACAAAGAAACTATGACTTAGATATGCTAGTATATGAATTTCCTGAATCAAAGTGAAACTATTTAGACAAAATCCTGGGTGTTCGTGTTTATGGTTACTTTATTCCTAATAGACAAAAGCTAGAAATAAAACAGGGAACTGGATAAATGAATTGTTATGTTATTGAATAGAAATACTACAGGGTACTACCTTTTCACACACAGCGTGGATGTATATGAATGGCATTTCACTAAGTGATAGAAGTCAGCCCCAAAGTTTATATATTCCACTTATAAGACATTGAGAAAAGGAAAATATGTAAGAATTGTACATGATCAATGCTTGCTAAGCAACAGAATTTTACAAAGGAGTAGCTCTGGTGAAATCTGAGGATATGAAACTGGAGGTGGATATATAGAGTTATATATCAAAAGGACTATATCTCACAAAGAGTGAATATTAATATATATATATTTAAAAATAATCATCTGGGATGAAAGGGCCTTGCCCTCAGTTTCCCCTTTGTCACTCTGTCTCACATCATCAATGACTACCCCCACCATCCTCCATGACTTTGGCCCTCTTGTTAGGAATAGTAACAAACTATATTTTTCTGGGTCACTTGGAAATCCTTTCCTGATTTCTTGACCTTACCATGCCTCACATTTTCTATTAATGCTCCATTATTTTAGTTTATTATTCTATTTTATTGTTTTACATGTCAGTACTAAGGCTTGGACTCAAGCCTGGCTCTCTACCACTTGAGTCATACCTCTTCTTGCTTTTTGCTGGTTGGTTGGAGATGAGAGCCTTGTGGACTTTTCTGCCTGGGCTGGCTTCAAGTGCTGCTCCTCAGATCTCAGGCTCCAGAGCAGCTAGGGTTACAGGTGTGAGCCACTAGCGCCTACATGTTAAACCAATTTTAAATCAGTGAGCGTGAGGGGCATGATGATGCCTCACTGACTGCTGTGTGCCACTAGGTGGCAGCAGCAGCCTGGGAGGCTCCATGTGCTGGCACTGGCTCTGGACTATCCTCTGGACTTGGGTATTTACAGTTCCTGATGTAAATTCAGGACTCAAATGCTCCCTGAAGTCTAGTTTAAGCTGAGCCACTTGCTTACATTCTAGAATCATGATCCTTGGGGCACTTCTTTTTATATTGATTTGCAAAATGCCCCTTCTCTGAAGGAAGCAAGGCGTGAAAGATGGGGCCTGTGGGCGGCGATTAGGATTAGATGAGGTTATAAGGGTGGGAACCCCACAGTGGCTCTGTAAGAAGAGAGACCTGAGCCAGAAGAGAGACACTGGCTCTGACTCATCATGCGGTGCTACCATAGTTTGGATGTGGGTAAGTGTGCCCCCCCCAAAGGTTCACCTGTTGGCAGTGTGGTCCTCGGTGTGGTGATGTTAAGAGGTGGTGAAATCTTTAAGAGGAACTTAGTGGCACGTGGATAGATGTTGCCGTTAGAGGAGTTGCCTTAAAAGATATTAACATAGTTCTGAGATCCCAGTGACTCCTAGTTTCCTATCTCACTGAGTGATCTCTCCCTCTTAAATGCCATTTGCCATATCATTTGTCACTCACCAAGGCAGTGGATGCCAGCACCAAACAAACATTTGAACCTCAAGAACTGTGCAACAAATACCCCTCCGTCTCTTCCTCTATCCCTCTTTCCTTGTCTGTCTCTCTGTCTGTCTCTGTCTGTCTGTCTGCCTGCCTCTCTCTTTTTCTTTCTCCTTCTCTTTTTCTGTCTCTTTCTCTTTGTCTCTTTCTCTCTGTCTTTGTCTCTATCTCTGTCTCTCTGTCTCTCTGTCTGTCTCTGTCTCTGTCTGTCTCTGTCTCTCTGTCTCTCTTTCTGTCTCTCTCATGCAAGTCCTCGGACCTGAACTCAGGGCCTGGGTGCTATCCTTGACCATTTTTGCCCAAGGCTAGTGCTCTACCACTTGAACCACAATATTACTTCTGGCTTTTTGGTGGTTAACTGGAGATGAATCTCACAGACTTTCCTGTCCTGGCTGGCTTCAAATCACAGTCTTCAGATCTCAACCTCATGAGTAGCTAGTATTACAGGGGTGAGCCAGCAGTGCCTAGCTAAATCTTTCTTCTTTATAAATTACCCAGCCTCAGATGTTTTTGTTGTAACAATGGAAAATGGGCTATCAGTGCTTTCTCCATCATATTATAATAGAGCAGGGGGTTCTGATAATTTGAACGTTAATAGTGTTGGTAAGGTAAATTATCAGAGAATTCAGAGAAACCACATTTTGAAGGATGGAATCTTGGAGTTTATTACATAGCTAGCAGTCTGCAGGCAGCCCATTGTAACAAAGGCCTGCAGCCCACAAATACACTTAACACAGCTAGGAAATGGGCCAGAGAGGAAAGAAAGAACAAACACAATACCGGTTAACCCATTCAGCTCCAATGGAGAGCTGAATTGGGATGCCATGATAACCAGAGACCAGCCAGGAGACAGGACACTGGATACGAACATGGAGACATGAAGCATGGCATAATGTGCCTATGCTCGTTCTGGCCTAAATAGTGTCTGGGCAGGGGGCAGAGTCACAGTACATTCCCAGTCCTGGGCTCTGGATTGACAGGTTCAGTAACCTATCAGCCAAGTGCCCACCCCTGTCTCCAGGGATCCAGGCAGGCCCATCACCTGGGAGGTGGGGGTGTCACCTTCTTCCAGCATGAAGACAAGATGCCAGACCTCACCATTCACCATGTGGCCAATATGGCGCTGGCCAGATGTGAGTTCCTATTTCAGTATTAAATCCATATAGTCACTTGGTCTATTTAAGCTAATGCAAAAGTAAATTTAGAATCTGTGGTGCAGTGGCACAATAATCCCTTTTCTGTTGTATAAATTATTTTGAGCTTGCTAGTGCCAGGCTTTTGGACTTCTCAGCAAATAAACCCGTATTTTAAAATAAATTACCAAGTCTCAAGTGCTTTGTTGCAGGAACCAAAAAATGGACTAAGACACTCATTCAACCAGGTAGCACTGACAAGTGATGGGTAACATGAGTTGTTATCTCCCTTATGTTGTAATCTGCCTTGAGTAGAGGGAGAAAGCACTTCAGAGATGCCTGTATGTTGGAATTACAGTGTGAGCATCTGCCCCAGGGACCATGAAACTGCCTAAAGTGATGTTCTGGATCTAATCTTCTGGATTGCTGCTGTTTGCTGCTGTGGTGAGTGGCCCTCCACCCAGTGAGGCACAAAGGGTCATACCATTGGAGCTGGGTGTCAAAAGACTCAGTAAAATAAGGAGAGCTAGAACTTTATCCCCTCCGTGTGTCCCTGATAAATGGTAAAGATGTATACATACATACGTGAAAAGTCAAGATTTACATTCTGTAAGTTATAAAACAACAAAACACAGTACTGTTTGGCTTTGTAATGTTTTTAGTCATTTTTATTTTCTCTGTATAGTTGTACACAGAGATTTCACTTCAACAGAATATCAATTGTAACTATACATTCCAAATTAACTTTACCATTGGCTAAAATAAGCCAAGGATCCAATTGCGTAGACCTAATAATGAGACTTAAATGACAGTTCTACCTGGAAATTCTATGAGCTAAACATGGAAACTTGCATAATCTTTGAAAAAAACTAAGTATCAACACGAGGAAAAATAGTATTCCTAAATTTAATTATAGCACACTATTCATTGCTCTAAAGTCTCCTGTGTTTGGCATGGATGTTTAACACAATGAATAAGGAACTTAAGTCCTTGGCAAATACAACTTGATTTGATGAAATGGGCTCCACAGACCCTCAGTTAAAGCAGTTCACATGGCCCAATGTAAAATTAAAAAAGGGCTTTCAATGATTAAACTTCTTATTTAAGATCTAATTAATACAAATTGATTATCCCAACTGTTTATCCACTCCATAGCTTTAGTCTTAATCTTGCTCATTTCTTAAACTCAGAAAAAAAATGAGACCTTCTGGGTCTCATTTAATGCTGAGGCCCTATCTAACCCACGGCTCTAAGTATTTTGATATTATACATCTGGCTAATATGTTTCATGCACTGTGAACTTCAGTGACCACTCAGCTATAGTTCATCTTGGAGGAACACAATATACCATGGGGCCTTAATAGTTTCATCATCAATCCCCAGTCTTGGCAGACAAAACCTTAACTACATCCAGGTACACAGGTATTTCCTGACATCAATAATATGCTCCCACCAAGGAGAAGTGGGTCCAGCTTCAGTCCGCCTTGGCTTCTAGTGGCTACATATTCATCATCTGCAAATATGGTGTGAATCTCACTGCTCCAACTAATAGCTTGCTTTCAATGGGCCCCTTTTCACAAAAGGCTCTTAAATCTGCTCACAAGAAAGAATGAGGCAGCCCCATCACAATGTCTCTGAAATGCCCTCCCTGGGAAGGCTCTGGCAACCTCTTCTGTTGCCTTATTTTTTCCTTTGGTCAGTTGTGGGGCTTGAACTCAGGGCCTGGGTGCTGTCTGAGCTTTTTCAAGGCTAGTGCTCTGCCGCTTTGAACCACTTTGGTGGCTAGTTGGAGATAAGAGTCTTATGAACTTTCCAGCCTGGGTTGGGCTTGAACCATGACCCTCAGATCTCAGCCTCCTGAGTTCACTAGGATTATAGGCTTGAGCCATCAGCACCCAGCCTCTGTTGCCTCTTAAGGCATCTTTGTGGACCATCTATAGCAGCCACCGTTGACCATGGGTTTTTGGGGCAAGAGCTGCTCCTCTTAGACTTGTGCACACTACTAAACTGAATACGGACTTGTCTTGGAAATAGAGATGTTCCCAGCTCCTAAGCCTGTGACTCTTCATATCCAGCTTTCCATTGAGTTCTTGCTAATAGAAACAACTCCACAAGCCTCCTTTAAACAGGATGTGGGCAGCCCTGGGCCCATTTGTACTCTACCTGCAGGATCAGCCTCCCCTATTCTTAGTCTCTTGCCAGATGCCACCATGACAGAGGGGAGCAGCAGAGGGAGTTCATAAAGTAGAGTAATGGCCCTGTCTCCACAATAAAAACTATGGAGCTCAGACAGGCAATGGTTGTTCACATCTGTACCCATAGTTACCCAGGAGGCTGACATCTGAGGATTGTAGCTCTAAACAAGCCTGGCAGGAAACTCTGTGAGACTCTTATCTCCAATTAACCACCAAAAAGCCAGAAGGTAAGGTATAGCTCAAGTGGTAGAAGGCCTATCTTTGAGCAGAAGAGCCGAATGAGCGCTTGGAAGGCTGAGTTCAAGCCCCAGTATTGACACAGAAAAGATGGCCCTCATTGGCATGTTGCTGTTTTCCATCTCTTAAGATGTTCCTCACAAAGGATGAGACAATGGTGGCCACTCAACACTGGATATCTCAGTCAACACATTTCTGCTTTTTATATCTATTCCACATTGTTGGGCCATTGCCTGAGAGCTGTCCCCTACAAGGTAAAAAAAAAAAAAAAAGGTGGGTACTGGTAGCTCACGCCTGTAATCCTAACTACTCAGGAGGCTGAGATCTGAGGTTTGCAATTTGAAGCCAGCCTGAGCAGGAAAGTCCATGAAACTTATCTCCAATTAATCACCTGAAAACCAGAAGTGGTTTTGTAGCTCAAATAGTAGAGAGCTCCCATTGAGCCGAAGAGCTCAGCACCCAGGCCCAGAGTTCAAGCCCCATAACCAACAACCAAAAAAAAAAAAAAAAAAAA
>NW_012267248.1:4331110-4333746 GCF_000151885.1 Dipodomys ordii
GGTGGTTTATTGGAGATAAGAGTCTCATGGACTTTCCTGCCTGGGCTGGCTTTGAACCTTGATCCTCAGATCTCAGCCTCCTGAGTAGCTAGGATTACATGTGTGAGCCACCAGCCTCTGGAGAGTATAATTCTTGTTGAAGATTGTTTGCCCCTCCCTCTTTTCACTTATATCCACCATTTGTCATACAAAACAGTTTCATTCATCCAAGATCCTCTGTGTTCTGCATGTTCAATTATTCCTTTCTTTTTGGAATGAGCTCCCATTGACCCTTTTACAGTTTCCATAGTTCTGCCTTTTGCAGAATGTCATAATTTTAAGCCAGAGGAGCCTTCTTTGGCTTTTTTAACTTCAATAATCCTTTTGCAATTTCTTCCTGTCTTCGTGGGTTTTATTACTCATTTCATTTTAGCATCGAATAATATATTGTCTGGACATCCCACAGCTTATCCATGCACCTAAAGAAAGATATCTTGGTAGCCTGCAAGTTTTGACAATTATAAAATAATGCTGCTATAAATATCTATGAACAAGTTGTTTGCTTGCCTGTTTGTTTTTGTTGTTTTTTTGGTGGTACCAGGGCTTGCTCTACTGGCACTCTATCACTTGGACCATATCTTCAGCCCTGCCTTTTGCTAATTATTTTGGCAGTAGATTCATGTAGAGTTTTCTCCCTGTTAGGTATTTAAAAAGAGATAGCCAAGTAAGAACAGGAGCACCTCGGTTTGAATCCGAGTCACGGCACCATTTATATTAGGATTTTAAAAAGAGGTAGCCGAGTAAGAACAGCAGCACGCATGTGGTATTCAGGTAAAGGGTAGGTTTATTCAGTAGACCTGCTGGGACCAGGCAAGGTTGGCACTCCACGTGGCTGGGAAAGGCCTGGGAATGAAACAGAGCTGGGAAAGAGAGGAAAGAGCTAGAAAAGAGCAGAAAGAGCAGAGAGAACAGAGAGAGCAGAGAAAGAGCAGAGAGAGAGAGCTAGAAAAGAGAAGGGAGCTGGGAAAGAGAAAAGAAGGAAAAAGCTGAGAGCTAGAAAAGAGCAGAGAGAGAGCGTGTGGGCCTGGGCTGGACCTTATCTAGGGTATGGGCGGGGAAAGGTGTGGCCACATCAAATTCAGATGTGACCTCAGTGGATGCAGATGTGACCTCTTCCAGGTGTCCCCGTTGCCTAGGTAACACAGGTACTGGGTGGAGACTTTGCTGGAGTAGGGTGGAGCTAGCCATCCAGGAGTAGACCTTACATTCCAGCCTTTTAATAATCATGAAATAGGGCACGGATTCTCTCTGTCTACTTCCTGCTGACAAGGAGCATCCACAATAGGGGTAAAAGGCTGGAATTTGGCCCCTTCCCAGAGAAGGCAGTGAGCAGCAGCTGTCCCTTGGTGGCGTGAGTCTTTAGATGAAGTCTGGAGAAGTCTCATGAGCATTGAGGGGCTGGAAAAAAACATACTAGACAGCAAATAAATGGCAAGAGGAAGGACTTGGGGCTGAAAATGTTGATAGAAATGTCCCTAGCTACTTCTGACATCTGGGGAGTAGGTAGAGAAGTCAGGTGACAAAGGCAAGAATATAAATTCCTGTTCACTGAATAGGCAGACAGGTATAGACATTGGATGGGCAGGCTTCTTACTTCTACTGACCTCCCGGCTCTGGTTAATTTTGAAAGGGCAGGCACAAAGTTGTTGATGTGACATCATCTCCTCTTACTCTTCTCCATGGTCCCTTGTTCCCCAGACTGGCTGAGTCTAGTTGCTTGTTGCTGAGATGGCTTGTCCCATTTGGTATTCAAGGTTTGAACTCAAGGCCTGGGCACTGTCCCTGAGCACTTCTGCTCAAAGCTAGTGCTCTACTACGTTGTTACAATAGCACTTCCAGTGTTTGGCTGGTTAGAGATAAGAGTCTTGAGCCATGCTTCCAGCCTGGCTCTTTGCAGGTTAGTTGGGAGATGGAGTCTTAGGAATTTTTCAGCCCAGGCTGGCTTTGAACTGCAATCTTTGCCACAAAAAAGGCAAAACTCAAAACCTAAAACTTTGACAACATTTAGACATCTTTGCTAACAAAGCACATCAGATGGTTGGGCCTCAGTTACCAGGGCCTGTGAAAAGAGCAACTTGTTAGCAAGGCACCTTAGAATACATGGACTAGAAAGCTTGGTGGAAGGGTCAGATGGGGCCAAACCTTTAACCCACCATGTGGCCAAGATGGCGAATTCAAGATGGCGAATTTCTGAAAAATGCAAAGAAACCCTGAACAAATAGATCAAGCCTACATTGGCTAGCCTTTGAGAGAGAACCTAGAGGGGGGTGCCTGGGACCCAGCCTGCGTCGCACTCTTCAAGGCACAAGCCAAAATGTAGAAAAGAGAAAGGGAGAGATAGGGAAAGGTGGACATGAATGGCAGAGAGAGAAAAGAGCTAGAAAAGAGCAGAGAGAGAGAGGGCAGAGAGAGAACAGAGAGAGAGGTAGAAAAGAGAAGGGAGCTGTGAAAGAGAAGAGAAGGAAAAAGCTGAGAGCTAGAAAAGAGCAGAGAGAGGGCGTCTGGGCCTGGGCTAGACCTTATCTAGGGTATGGGCGGGGAAAGGTGTGGCCACATCAAATTCAGATGTGACCTCAGTGGATGCAGATGTGACCTCT
>NW_012267248.1:4333796-4339037 GCF_000151885.1 Dipodomys ordii
AAAAAAAAAAAAAAAAGAAATTAAAAAAAGAAGCAAGCAATCAAACATAAAACAACTCTCTGAAAATCCCTTTTGCCTAGTCTTACACATTCCCAAAATAGAAATAAAAACTACACATGCCTTTGTGTGTATTAAGGCATAATGCAAGTCTTGTTTCCTTTGTGATTATGGACTTTACTCATAGTAACTTCTGAAAACACTCAATCTTGGCCTCTTGAAGATGGCATTGATAGAAATTTTATATCCCTGATAAGTCCCAGATAGCTGCTTTAATGGAGAGATATAACAGACTCCTCAAATGAAAACTTTCCACCTTCTAATGCAGGAGTAAGTCCTAATTTGCTGCATACATTAATATTGTTTAATGTAACCTCCCTTGGCCAACTTGATTGAACATTACACAAATTAAAATGTGGTCTATCTATCTATCTATCTATCTATGAATTCATGCTTCCATCAGAAGGAATGACATGGCCCCATTTGTAAGGAAATAGAAGGACTTGGAAAAAAATCATATTAAGTGAAGTAAACCAGACCCAATGAAACATAGGTCTCATGGTTTCCCTTATTTGTATAATTTATACATCTAGGATAATATTAGCAGATAGCTATATACACATGACTAATAAGATGATGCTAAGTGAAATAAACTCCAAGACAAGGACACAAGAGGTTTTCTTTGTTGTTGTTCTCAATGTACTACGTTATTTCTTTTAGCTTTTGTGCTTTTTCCCCTTATGGTTTATCCCCTGCTGTCACTGTATTCGATTTTGGTACCCTGGGTATTGTATATACGCTTATTTGAACTTGGAAAAGGAAGGGGAACAACAAAATGGTGAGACAAAGGACAAAGGGGAACCTATGCAACAGCGATGCTCACAGGACAACATGTTAGAAATGATCTGTACAACGTTGGGGGGACTCGAAGGGAGGGAAGGAGGGAGAAAAATGAGGGAGAAGGTAACAAATTAGACAAGAAATGTAATCACTACCTTACTTACATAATTGTAACCTCTCTGTATATCACCTTGACAATAAGTTTTTTTAAAAAAATCATCAAGATGGGTGCCATTGGCTCACACCTATAATCCTAGCTGCAGTGGAGGTTGAGATCTGAGGATCTCAGTTCAAAGCTAGTCCAGGCAGAAGAGTCACAAAGACACTTATCTTTGATTAACCAGCAAAGGCCAGAAGTGCAGCTATGGCTCAAATGGTCAAGTGCTAGCCTTGAGCAAGAAAGCCCAGGGATAGTGCTCAGGCCCTGAATTCAAACCCTAGGACTGGCATAATCTCTCTCTCTCCTCTCTCTCTCTCCTCTCTCTCTCTCTCTCTCTCTCTCTCACACACACACACACACACACACAAAACCAAACAAATCATCATCTCCCTTTCTTATGCTTAGAGGGAAACTATGTTTCATCTCCTTTCATAGATGAACTCACTCTATATGAGAACCTTTAAGAATGTCTCCCTAATCTTCATTTATTTTCTACTCCATCCTATAAAGGCAGAGGTCTTAGACCACTAGGGCGTCCTAGTGAACATGAACTTGGCAAGGGCATCTAAAACCAGGGAGCAGTTTCCTGGAGGCACAATTCCACAAACAAGTAACAGGAGAAATTGGTGCGGGAAAACGATGGGAAAGCACCAAATGACACTCAGAGAGTTAGAGTAATCAGGCCTATTTTGCTAGCGGGCATGGAGAAGTTCCTGCTCCAAACCCTAAGCTCTGACTGACAGGAGTATGATCCTTTTTATTGGGTAGAGCACAGGCATTTTTTTCTTTATGCCAGGGGTTACTTGCAAGCTACTTCTGGCAGTATCAGGTTGAGCTAGTTCTGATAAGGGCAGAGTTACATTAGTTCTGATTGGGGCAGGTTTTCTTTATCAAAATTAAGAGACTTAAAATGTTTACAATATACAAATCCATCTTTGTAACTCCAGATGACCATTTCCTTTGCTGGCTGTTATAGGATATAATAACTTTCTTCTCTTGTCAGCAACCTATAGAGTATTTGCCTAACATCCATACATTCAACACCTCCCTTCATTCAAGATCCCACTGCTTCTGGTTGTTTAGTAAAAGAACCAGCTTCTTCACTTCTTAAAAAGGGGCTTTTCCATGAAGCTATATATGGTTACAAACAAAAGAAAAAAGGTTCAGACCTATAACCCTACTACTCAGGAGGCTAAGATCTGAGAATTGAGGTTTGAAGCCAGCCCAGGCAGTAAAGTCCTTAAGACTCTTGTCTCAAACTAACCAGCAAAAAAGCAGATATGGAGGTGTGGCTCAAGTGGTAGAGTGTTAGCCTTCAGCAAAGAAGCTGAAAAAGTTTCAAGGCTCTGAGTTCAAGAGTCCTAGTATGGGCATAAGTGTACACACACACACACACACACACACACACACACACCACAAAGGCAGATTCTATTCTTCTTAAACCTATTTCTAGAACTCTGGAGATTTCTATTTACAAAACAGTTGGTAAAGCACAACCATGTTTATTGCAGCATTATTTACCATAGCTAAGATATGGAATGAGCCCCAATGCCACTCAGTAGATGAATGGATCAAGACAATGTTATATATATATATATATATATATATATATATATATATATATCATGCACACAATGGAATGCTATGCCTCTGTCAGAAAGAATGATATTGCCTCTTTTGTTAGGAAATGGAAAGACTTGGAAAAAATTATATTAAGTGAAGTAAGCCAGGTCCAAAGAAACATAGATCCCATGGTTTCCCTTGTTTGCAATGACTAGTACACGTCTAGGACAAGCAGAGAAGGTCAAAGGCTATGTACATATGACCACATGAGATAATGTTAAGCAAAATGTACCCAAAGATAGGGATACAAGTGGTTTTTTTTCTTTCCTGCTAGTGTTTTTAATGTACTTACAATGCACTAGGTGATTCTTTTGTTTCGTTTGTATGTTCTTCCCCCACAGTATAACCCCTGTTCTCACTGGATTTGATGCCAGTATTCTGCACCTTATATATACATTTTTGTAATTTGGGGAGTGGAAGGGATATTGGAAAACGCTTAAATGGGGATGCAGGCTGATCCAATGTGATGACGAGATGTACAGGACACTATGTTGAAAGCAAACTTTACAATGTCGGGGTGGAGGGGGGGACAGGAGGAGTTGGGGAGGTGGGGAGGGAAGTGATGGTATGGAGAAAACAAAGGAGGAGGTAACAATGCTCGTTATGAAATGTACTCATTACCCTACTCATGTAACAGTAATCCCTCTATACAACATTTTTACAATAAATGTATATAAAATTTTAAAAAACAGTAAATTCTCTGAATTGTCACAAGAAGTGACACGAAAGTGACATTAAGACTGCCTAGTGTGACCCTCATCTTTGCTTCCTTCTCTTCCATCACTGGACTCTACATTTTTTTCCCTCTCCTGTAACTCAAACTTGAACCCAGACCCTCACATTCTCACTTTGGACTTTTCTGCCAGGGCTTTTGAAACAGGATACTCAGATCTCAGCCTCTTGACTAGCTATGATTATAGGTGTGAGCCACTAACACCTAGCATTTCTGTGTTTTTTTTCTAAATGGATGAATATTCTTTAATTTCTAAGTTGGCCACTTTGCTTTTTTGTTACCCTTCTGTATGTCTGCAGAGTATTCTGTTGGTAGCCTGTGCTAGCTTAATTTCCTAGATTGTTGGGGGAGCAAGTTCGGCTGACAGCCTCCTCCTTCCCCTCTTGGGTGTACCCTTCACTGTCCCAGCTCCACTGGCCTTCCCCTGGTGTCTGGGCTCCTCACTGGAAGGAGGCTGCCCAGCTGCAGGGCAGAAAAGCCCTAGGGAACAGGGCTGTGTGGCTACTGTGCTTTCACCACTCAAGCTACTGAGACTCATGATTGGTTTTTGCTAAGATTTTAATTTTTTTTAGAGGAGTTTAAGGTTCACATCAAAAATGACAGCATGTAAAAAAATGTCCTATATATTCTTATGCTTTGTGATATATTTGTTATAATGGATGAGCCTACATGGGTACATGATCACCCCAACTCTATAGCTTACCATGAGGCTCACTCTGTGTGCTGTAGTTTCAATAGGCTTGCATAAATTTATAATGATATGTTGTAGGGGAAAGTGGGGCTCCAGCCCCTTCTCCTTCTTTATGTATACCAGCCACTAGGTGAATGACTTTGCTCCACAACACATACCTACCAAGATATGCTGCCCACCTCACCCCATCCTACCTATGGGCTTAAAAGCAATGGGTCTGGTCTGATCCTATCTTCTGTAACTTCTAGAACTTGGAGCCAACCATAATTTTTTTTCTCTTTGTAAGTTGATTATCTCTGGAATTTGTTCCAGTAGCAGAAAAGCTGACTAATACAGTGTCCTGCAATTCAATTCACTTCTGACATTCTAGCTGGCATCAGTGTACTCCCTCCAGGTAAGGGCTCAGTCCCACTAGAGTACCCCATACTTTAGATGCCATTGCAAGACCAGATGGCACGTAGGCTGCTGGCCCTCTAGTTATAAACCAGAAGTTCCTATCATCCCCACTTTGAATTTGAAAATTTCCTACAGCAGCCCACAGAACTTCTAGATTATTAAATGATACAACTTAGGAGAGGCCAAATGGAGGAGACATGCAGGACACAAACACATGCCTGGAGAAAGGGTCAAGGGGCTCGGCCTCTGCGCCCTGAGCCATCCTCCGTGTGCTTACCAACACAGAAGCTCTGAGCGCTGTACTTTGGAGCTTTTATGGAGGTGTCAATGTGTAGGAATTAGTGTTTAAATCACTGATCATTAATGATTAACTCAACCCTTGGCCCCTTCCAGGGAGGTGGGGGTGGGTCATGGAAATTTCTAACCCTATATTCACATGTTCTGTTCCTCAGGAAGCTTGCCTCAGTCCTGAAGCTATCAGGAGCCCCCAGCCAAAGGTCACTGGAATACAAACACACTTATCTTTCTGGGAACCCAAGGGCTGTATGCCAGGAAACCAGGATAGAGAGCTCTCTCTCTCTCTCTCTCTCTCTTAATATATTATATTATATACACTAGATAATATATTTATATAAATAAATGTATATAACACAAATATATATTTGTAAATAACTATATACTATATTGAAATGAACACACAAAGTACCAGCTCCTCTGGGACACAGCAAAGGCAGTACTCAGAGGCAAGTTTATAGCTCTGAGCTCCTACATCAACAAATTGGAGAGATCTGAAACTAACAA
>NW_012267248.1:4344922-4371957 GCF_000151885.1 Dipodomys ordii
AGGGTATGGGCGGGGAAAGGTGTGGCCACATCAAATTCAGATGTGACCTCAGTGGATGCAGATGTGACCTCTTCCAGGTGTCCCAGTTGCCTAGGTAACGCAGGTACTGGGTGGAGACTTTGCTGCGAGGAGGGTGGAGTCTGCCAGCCATCCAGGAGCAGACCTTACACTCCCCAGTTAACTTCAAACCTCTGTTCTCCAGATCACAGCTTCCTGAGGAGCTAATATTACAGTTGTGAGCCAGCAATGCCTATTCACAGGCAAGGTTTTGTGTGGCCCTTTTCTTAGAGTCGGTTGGGTAGTCATCTGACTATCCAAGAATATGATTACTGGGTAATCATATTTCAAAATAGCTATACACTGTATTCACTCCAGCAATAAATGAGAGTTCTAGTTGCTCACAGTGTCTCTGGAATTTGGTCATGTTAGTGTTGGGAATTTAGAGATTCTATTAGGTATGTTGCAATATTTCATTATCCAACTTATCAGTTTTTCTTCATAGATTTTGGTTTGATGCTTTAGTTCTGTGTCCTAGAAATCATTACCCAAATTAAGATAATCTAGAATTATATATTATATCTTAGGAATTGTTTAGTTTTCTACCTTCTATTTAGGTTTAAGACACTTTCTGAGTTAATTTTTGACACAGGTATAAGATCCATGTCTAGGTTTATTTTTCTTGACTTGGTATACAGTCATTTTAGCACTACATTGAAGATTACAAACATTGTCTTTATCTCCTTGAATTGCTTTTGCTCCTTTGACAAAGACTAGTTGATGTATTTATGCAACTTTTTTTTTTGTTGTTGGTCGTGGGCCTTGAACTCTGGGCCTGGGCACTGTCCCTCAGCATTTCAGCTCAAGGCGAGTGCTCTACCACTTGAGCTACAGGGCTACTTCCTAGTTGATGTATTTATGTGAGCCTGTGATTAGACTTTCTATATTGATGACTGTACTTTCTATTCCACTAATTTATTCTTTATCCTTTCACCAATACCATACTGTCTTTAGTACTGGAGTTTTACAGTAAGTCTTAAGGATGGGAACAGAAATCTTTCCCTTTTTTCTTTACAAAGAAATTTTGTATTATTATTAAAAAGTTGAAGTACAGAGAGGACACACGGTTACACAGTTACAGTTTCTTTTTGGACAATCACCTCCTCCCTTGCTCTTTCTCAGTTTTTTCCTCCCATCCCCATGCACCAGTTATATAGTTCATTTTCACCAATGTCTAGTGAGTATCACTTCTGCATATGTCTACCCTTTGTTCCTCCATTTCTGTGCCTCCCCTTGCCCTCCCAAAGACAGATAAATGAACAAACAAGATGAAAAGAAAAGAAATCTAAAACAGCAGCAAAGAAAAAGATATCTTGTTTCCATTTCTTGGGGTTCATTTCAATAAATATTATTTTGTATGATCAGAGGCACATAGGTAATGACACTTTGTGGTACAGCAATCTTTCTAAATAATAATTACCATGAAGCACTGGTGGCTCATACCTGTAATCCTAGCTATTCAGGAGGCTGAGATCTGAGTTTGTGGTTCAAAGCCAGCCTGGGCAGAAAACTCTGTGATTATCTCCAATTAGCCACCAAAGATCTAAAAGTAGAACTGTTGTTCAAGTGGTAGATCACTAGCCTTGAGCAAGGGAAAAAAACCCTCAGAGGCAGCACCCAGGCCCTGGTTTCAAGCCCAGGACTCCTGCCCCCCAAATAGTTAACACAGTCTTGACTGTGATGAGATACATCAGTGTGCTCTTCATGTGTACATTATTTTTCATGAATGTGGCAACTCTGCAAGGTAGCAATTACTTTAGAGTGCTCATCTTACAGGTAAGGGTGTAGCCCAAGGAAGTTGTCTGAGTCCATTTTGTATTTTTGTAGCTCAGTACCACGGAGTGCATATTTTATAAGGGATAGAGGCTTCTTCAGCTCAGAGCTTTGGAGCTGGGCAGGTCTGAGGTCAAGGGGCCACATCTGGTATAGTTCTTCTTACTGATGAGGACTCTGTAAAGTCCTAAGGGGGCACAGGGCATCACATGACAAGACAGGTGTACACATGAGACAGGGATAAACTGGCTCTTACAGCAGTCCCTTGAGGTTACCCTTTCGCCCACAAATGACAGAGCTTCCTTGATCTAGTTACCTTTTTCCATTCTCCAACTTTAATATCTCACAAGCTCGATTAAATTTTAACAGGACTTTTGGTGGAACATTTCAAATCATAGCAGGAGTTCAGTACTTTTATATATATATATATAAAGTCTAAAGCTAGCAGGCTAACGGCCAACATCTGTCTGACTCTTCCTGCCTCCTCCCCCTTGTTGACTCCCTGCCTATGACGTAGTGTCTGTTAGCTTCTCCACCAGAGGCTGCCAGTTGTCAGGAATGTTATAGGTCCTTGTAGGAAAACACGAGACAGAAGCTTAAAATATTATTAAAACTTCTTTTTATTATTATGCTAGTATGAGGCTTGAACTCAGGGTCTCAAACTCTTGCTTGGTTTTTCGTTCAAGACTGACACTTGACCACTTGAGCCATATTTCCACTTTAGGCTTTTTGCTGGTTAATAGGAGATCAGAGATTTGTATGCCTGGGCCAGCTTTGAACCATGATCCTCAGATTTCAGTTTTCTGAGTAGCTAAGATTATTGCCACATGCCATTGCCATCTGGCTTACATGTTATTTTCTTATTTGCCTTGTTGTTTTTTTAATTATCCCTTCCATTTTTCTACTTCAGGCAAACTGCCATTATTTGTTTATTTGTATTTATTTATTGATACTTAGGTTTGAACTCAGAGCCTCATGCTCTTGTTTGTTTTTTTTTGAGGGGGGGGTCTGGTCGTGGGGCCTGAATTCTAGGCCTGGATGCTGTCCCTCAGCTCTTCAGCTCAAGGCTAGCGCTCTACCACTTGGGCCATAGCGCCACTTCCAGCTTTTTTTCTTTTTGCTTATGTGGTGCTGGGAATCGAACCCAGGGCCTCAGGCATGCAAGGCAAGCGCTTTACCACTGAGCCACCTTCCCAGCCCTGTATTTCTTTCCTATAAAGGCTGGTGCTCTACCACTTGAGCAATACCTCCATTTCCAGTTTTGGTGGTTATTGGGAATAAGATTCTCACAGAGTTTCCTGCCTAGGCTGGCTTTGATCCTGGCTTCTTCACATGAGCCACCAGTAACCAGCTTGTATATTTATTTTTAAAAGAAACTTTGGCTTCTAAGCTCTGTCAGAAACGCAGTAGGTCTGGAATTGCCTAAACCTATGTCATAAGGACAAGCTTCAAACCTGGTGGGCTTTGCCAGTCTGAGTTGGGCTTGTCTCTACAACCATGGTTTTCAAGCCTGGGAAGTTAGAAAGTTTGTTAGTGCCCTGACAGTTCTCCACCCTTCTTGCTGGCTCTATTTTAATGGCAGGTGAACCAAGGCAAATGGAGCCCTTTGTACAGTGCCAAGGAAATAAGGGCTAAGTAAATATTAGGCATCATTGTTAGGATTTGGTTTTTACTTGTTGACTTCAAAACTTGCCCCCTGAATATGTGAGTAAAGAGATGGCCATGTCCTGTTCGTATATTCAAATTTCTTTCAGTCACATGGAAGAAAGCATTCATATGCTGATGGTCTAGCACAAAACATCTTTCAGCACTAGATAAACTGATTTCTAGTGGCTGCTGCTGCTAATTTGAAGGAAAGGCCATTTTCCTTGGTTTGTTGTGGGGACAGTGATTTATTCAGCTCATCAGCCCACAGAAGCAGATGCTGGAAAGAGTCTCATTGTGGGATCCCCCAGGTCTCCTGAACCCTAGATGAGTACTAAAACTTCCTGAGCCTAAAAAAGATTTTCAGAGGTCACTTGGCCCACTCTTTCTTCTCCATATTTGTGGGATGTGTGTGTGTGTGTGTGTGTGTGTGTGTGTGTGTGTGTCCCATAGCTTTTTGGTTCAAGGCTGGCACTCTACCACTTGAGTCTCAGCTTACCTTCTGACTTTTTTATTTTCTTTCTTTTTTTTTTTTGGGTCCGGTCATGGGCCTGAATTCTGGGCCTGAGCGCTGTCCCTCAGCTCTTCAGCTCAAGGCTAGCACTCTATCATCTTCTGACTTTTTTATTTTGTGTGTATGATTAATTAGAGATAAGAGTCTAATGGACTTTCCTGCCCAGGCTGGCTTTGAACTGTTATCCTTAGATCCTAGCCTCCTCATTAGCTAGGATTTCAGGCATAAGCCACCAGAACCTGGCCTTTCTCCACTATTTTTGTTTATTTATTCATTGTTGTTGTAGGTTTAAACATTTTTAAATCTGGTGTCAACTCCACAAGAACACAGAACAACAACAACAACAACAAAAATCAGTTATTCTAATGTAGGTGGAATCAGAGTGATACAACCACAGGAAAACAATATCAGGCTAGAAATGCAAGCTGACACCTCAGTGCTATGAATATACAACACACTTCCTATCACCATGTTCCTGTACTACTTTTAAAGAACTCAAGAAAAGAAGAGTCCCTGTTTCTTCTTGGCAATGAACTATTCCAGGAGATGAATTTGGCATGGTGTCTGTTTTAGAATTCTGTGGGCAGTAGAAAGAAGATCCAGCCTGGGCAGGTCACTCATCAACACAAAGTCTTACCACAATAACAGGAAGTAGTCAAGGTACCTACAGTGAGATTAGTTTTCTTTCCCTTCCTTTGCATTTCATAGGGAGAAGGGATATAGGGGAGAAGGGCTGAGAAAGGAATCGGTGATAGAACACCAAAGGAGTTCTGCTAGGGAAAGCTTCAACATAGCAAGAAAGCATGTGCTCCTCCTCTGCTGCTGTGTTGGGAGGATAGACTGCAAGGACCACTTTGACTTCTATGACCTTGCTTCTTGGACCCTCAGGACCTCCCAAGGGAATGGAGAGATAGAAAAGAACTAGAGCCATGTGGAGGCAGGAAGGAGGGAGACAGGGCAGAGAGGAAGGGAGCTTCCACATGCTCACTCGCATGGAGGGGATGACAGCTTGATGGGTGAAGGCAGATGTTGGCTGTGCTCTGGCCTCTGCAGCCAACCCTCCTGAGAGTGTTTTCTCCCAGACTTAGACAGAAGAGCCTACCCTAGCAGATCTGCTGGGTCAGGAGAACATTCTTCTTCTCTCTACAGGTTAAACTTAGACCCAAACATGTAAGCCATTTTGGAAAGTGGGGCTGGCTGTCAGAAGGGGAGAGATTGGAAATGTCCTAGGCAATGCTATGTTCTTCCTTGGTGGCCTATGTGTCTTTTGGCCACTGAGAGCTGGATCTTGCCAGCCACGAATTCAAGTACCAAGCCTTAGTGTGTAACAGGTTCTTGTGAGAAGCCCCCTTAAAACCACCCCATCTAGAACTAAACAAATGTTTATGTCCAAGCATGCATTGTCTAAATGACTGGAGAACCAGACAGGAAAAGACAGCAAGTCCCCATTCTGATCCATAACAGGACTAAGGAAGCAAGCTCATTTCCGGTCCCTCCCTTTCCAGCTTGTATGCCTCACAGGGATGTTTTAGTCAAGGATGGATCCGTGAGATAACAATGGAGCTGAAAAATTCCTATCTACTAACATCATGGGTGTCACCTTGACATAGGTTGACACATTCTTGTGTTTGGAGCAAGGCTGGTGTAAGCATAGCACTGTGCTGTCCATCAGTGAAAAAGTACAATACGGCTATATAAAGGATGTGATATTTGATCATGATAACAGATCACTATACTACTGGTTTATGCATTTACTGTACTATGCTTTTTTGTCTATTTTGGAGCATGCTCCTGCTTTACATAAAAGTTCGCCATAAAATGGTGCAGTGCAATGCCCACAGCTGCCTCTTCCATTTCGTGTTTAGAATGTCTCTTCATTGCATCATTTTCTCCTGTGTTTAACTTCATCTCTTGTCTCTTCATCTGTTGTTTTTTGGTCATGGTCCTGTGAATAACAGACTAAACCTTGTGTGTGTGTGTGTGTGTGTGTAATATATATATATATATATATATACATATATGCATAATATATGGTTTAGAAGATGTGCAGTAAGCTATACTAACTGTGTTTGTGTTAAATACACTGACGTTAGCACAAGGATGAAGTTACCTACTAAAGCATGTCTCACAGAGCCCATTGTTGGATGATAGTGACTATACTCACCTGAGCTGTGCTTATTCTTTGTGTTATACTCTTGTGCACTTTGTGCTTATTGACATTTGTGCTTATCCCTTCCTCCCTTCCTTTCTCCTCTTCCACCTTCTCCTCTTGCTCCTCCTGCTTCTCCTCCTCCTCCTCCTCTTCTTTGCTGGTACTGGAGCTTGAACTCAGAGCTTGAGTGTTATCCCTTAGCTTTTTATGCTCAAGGTTGGAACTTTATTACTTGAGCAACACCTCTACTTCCAGCATTTTTTTGAGAAAAGAGTCTCCTATAATTTTTTCTGCCTGAGGCTGGCTTTGAACTTCAATTCTCAGATCTCAGCTTCCTAAGTAGCTAGGATTATAGGTGTGTGCCACTGGCACTTGGCTTGTTTTCCTTCTTTATTTCTCCATAAAATACTAAAACTTTTGACACTTCCTTTTCCTGCCCAGCAAAATCAATAGTTTTGAATCCTTTTTAAAAAAATTCATTTCTTCTAGCTGTTCATTATTTACAGAAACCACATCAGTGGGTTGGTAAACATAAATATCAATTTATTAAATTTTTCCTAAGAGCAAGTTCTTTCTGGCCAAATTTCGTAGTTCAGTAATAAGAAATTTATATGACAGTCACTGTCATCCAACAAAGGGCTCCGTATGAGAGATACTTGAGTAGTTTATGTGGAATCCATCCCTCCCATCCGCCTTCCCCCTCCTCTATCTTCCTCCTCCCTCTCCCCTTCTCTTCCTTGTACAGAGAATTGCTATGTGCCCCTGTCCCAATCTGGCCTTGATCTCTTGGTCCTCCTGCCTCAGTCTTCTAAGTGCTGGGATTATAAGTGTCTACGACACCAGGATTTATACAGGTTGTGTTGTTTGTTTTTGTTTTGGTAGTACTTGAGTTTGAACCTGGAACCTTGCCCACACTTGTCAAGCACTCTACTATTTGAGCCATGCCTACAGTGCTTTTTTCCTTTCATTGTTTTTCAAATAGAGGTTTGCTTTTTTGCCTGGGATGGCTTGGACCATGATTTTCTTATTTATATTTCCCACAGAGTTGAGATGACATACATAGGACACTGTGCCCTGCTTTAGTTGAGTTCAGGCCTCATGAACTTTTTGCTCAGGTTGGCCTTGAACCAGGGTCTTCCATATCTCTGCCTTTCCAATGTGCCAGGATTGCAGACATGTGCCACTGTACTCAGTTATAGCTTGGAAAAATACTTTCTTTTATTCATTGCTGTCTCTGAAGTAGGTATTGTTAGGATCTCATTTTACATATACAGAGATGATGGCTTGAGGAATTCCTGTTTATGATAGAGTCAAGGCTGGATCTAGGACTTCTGGCTCCACCCTACCTGCCATTCCTATTGAATATCTTTAGAAGGGAGAAAGAGCTGCTGTCTGGAGGGTACAAATAAAATTCATGTGAGTCCACCCAAGACATTCCAAACAGCTGCAGATGGTGTAAAAATGGCTGAGATGTTGACTTTGAGACTTGCTGATGCCCTGGGCTGTGGGAGGAGAGTGGAGGCTCCCTGCTCTGGGAAGCACTAACTTCCACCACACCCTCCATGCTGCACATCTTCACGGCAGGGATCAGTTTTCCCAGACTATTGGCAGGAGCCCCGCTTCCTATTTCCCAGAGACTACACACCGAGAAAGGAAGGAACTGTTGCATTTTCTCCAACTGTTTAGCTGTTATGAAGCAAGAAGCCAGCTGGATGCCAGTAGCTCACACCTATAATCCTAGCTACTCTGGAGGCTGAGATCTGAGGATCAAGGTTCAAAGCAGGAAAGTCCATGAAACTATTTATTTATTCAAGCCCTGGGGCTTGAACTTAGGGTCTGGGCACTGTCTTTGAGCTTCTTTTGCTCAAGGTTAGCATTCTACCACTTGAACCACAGTGCCACTTCCAGCTTTTCCTATTTATGTGGTACTAAGGAATTGAACCCATGGCTTCATGCATGCTAGGCAAGCACTCTACACTAAGCCACCTTCCTAATCTCCATGAAACTCATCTCCAATGAACCACCAAAGCTGGAAGTGGAGCTATGTTTCAAATGGTAGGGTGCTAGCCTTGAGCAAAAAAATTAAGAGAGAATGCCTAGTCCTTGAGTTCAAGCCTTAGTACTTGCACAAGAAAAGAGAGACAGAACCAGAAAGAGGCAGAGAGTCACAGGCAGGAACAGGAATAACCTTGTGCCATATCAAGGCGAAACTGAGCCTCCATGCTGTGCTCTGCGCAGCCTTTCTAAGGAGTGATTTCTTGGAGAAGTCACAATTTCCAAATAGAAGATGGCATGTACAGATCTCTCAGCCCAGGGCCCAATCTCTTTGGGGGGGTCACATTGGATTTGCATACAGCAAAGCACCACCTTCCCATTATGGCTCAAAGTAATGTGTGCTGGAAATGAATTATTTCACATCTTTACCTCGCTCTGTAAGATGCAAAAAGAAATACACTGATGTGAATTTGGAAGTCATTTCTTGAAGCCCATGAATGGGCAGATGGCAGTCACTGGCTGTTAGGTTATTTATGGGACTGTTTGTTGCCACTAGGATAATGGCACTAATATATAGCCCCAAATTGCTGAGGAGCCAGGCCCAACACTGCATGTAAACCACCTTCCTGCCTTGTAATCAGTGGGCACGTGGGAGCCGGACCTTGAATCATTTGCTTGATGGCTTTCCCCCATCCCCCTTTCCTTGGAAACAGGAAAAAGAAGCTCAGTTGTCTCCCTAAGCCTGAGGCAACGGGACTCTTAGCAAGCTGCTTTCCCTTCCTTGTCCAGAAAACAAAGAGGCTTACAAGCTCCCATCCTGCACACACAGCCCTTCTGTCAGCAGTAGCCGGGACCCTGCACAGGCTTCCCCTCCCCCCAGGCCAGCCCACTGTACATCATAGATCTCTGGGTTCCTTCCTTTTCCTTACACAGGCTGCTTTGTAAATAAATGGAAAAAAGAGTCCACACAGAACTTTATACTCCACGCTGCAGGAGCCAGGTGGATAGGTGTGTTTACACTTGAATCTGTACACACCATAAGCCAACCCAGAAAGCCTGTGAATTTACCAGTCCATAAGACTCTTGCTAGAAATGCTGTCCACTCTGTTTGCTAAATTAGCTACCCTGACAATCTGAGATGCTTCCGGATGCCAGGAGACAGTGTGTGACTCCGCTAAGGGTCACACTGGTTTTTAACATTGGTTAAAGTTTCTTTTTCAAATTTTACTTTATTGCTAGTATAGAGGTGATTTGCAGAGGGGTTACATTTACATGTGTCAGCTAAAAAGTGTATTTCCTTTTTGTACAGTGTCATCTGTTCCCTCACTCTCTCCCATTCCTTCCTGCCTATCTCCACCCATGAGTTGTACAGTTCACTTTCATCAATGTCCAGTGTGCTCCACTGCTGTACTTTTCACCTTTTCCCTTGGATTCTGTGCCCACCTCCCACAGATATGCACACAAATATACCATATATAAGGTAAAAAGGACAGAAAAAGAAAAAAAATATTTTTTTTTGTCAGTCGTGGTGCCTGAACTCTGGGCCTGGGTGCTGTCCCTGAGCTCTTCAGCTCAAGGCTAGCACTTTGTCACTTGAGCCACAGTGCCACTTTCAGCTTTTTCTGCTTATGTGGTGCTGAGGAATCAAACCCAGGGCCTTATGCATGCAAAGCAAGCACTCTACAACTGAGCCACCTTCGCAGCCCCAAACTAAACAAATTTTAAAAAGTCCTTTGTTTCTATATCTTTGTGGTTTGTTTCAATATGTATATTATTTTACATATATATGAAGAGGCACTCAAGTACCAGAATCACCTTTGTGATTCTCTTCTAAGATGTTCCTTTTAGTCTCACTGTATGTAAGTATCTAGAATCTGGTGTACTTTGTCATATCTCAGTGGGTTTTGGATCTAACTTCTGAAAATCAGAGTACATGCACCATTTGTCTCTCAAATCTTGGTTTACATCATTTAACAATTTATTTTAGTTCCATCTATTTCTCTGCAAATGACATGATTTTATTCTTTCTAGTGGCTGTGTAAAATTCCATTATATATAGGTACCACATCTTTTGATTCGCATATCTATTGTGGAGCATCTGGGTTGTTTCTGTATCTTGGCTATTGTGAATAGTGCAGGAATGAACAGGGATGTTCAGATGTCTTTGTCATATTCTGATTCATGATGCTCAGGTAGATGCCTTGAAGTAGTATGGCTGGGTCACAGGGAAGGTCTATATTTAGTTTTTTGAGGAACCTCCAGGCTGCTTTTCCAAAGTGGTTGTACTAGTTTATATTCACACCAACAGTGCAGGGTTCTTTTTTACCCACATTTGCTGTTGTTTGAATTAAAAATGTTGGCCAACCTAACTGGGGTGAGATGGAATCTCAGGGTTGTTTTGAGTTGCATTTCCTTTATGGCCAGAGATAATGAGCATTTATTCATGTATTTTGTTGCAATTCTTACCTCTTCTTTGAAGTTTCTCCTTAGCTCCTTTGTGCATTTACTAATTGGTTATTAAGTTTGGGAGAGGTTAGTTTCTTGAGCTCTTTGTATATGTTGGATATTAGGCCTTTGTCTGATGTATTGTCTGATCTTTTCCCAATCAGTTGGCTGTCTTTTTAGTTTAGTAACTATGTCCTTAGCTGTGCAGAAACTTTTTATTTTAATATAGTCCCACTTGTCGAGTCTCTCGCCTATCTGTTGTGCCCCTGGACTCTATTCAAGAAGTTCTACCTATACCTGTAAGTTCTAATGTCTCTCCTATTCTCTCTTGAAGTAGTTTCAGAGTTTTGGGTCTGATGTTGAAGTCTTTGATCCACTTTGAATTGATATTAGTTCATGGTAACAAGCAGGGATCCACTTTTAGTTTTCAACATAAAGCTCCCCAGTTTTCCCATTACCAGTGGTTGAAGAGGATATGTTTTTCCACTGTATGTCTTTGGCTTCTGTTAAAAGATTATTTTAGGGATGTATTAAAGGTACAACTGTCAAAGCTGGGACTGACAGGAGACAGGTCATTCAGGAGACAATAGCCTAGACTTATCCAAGTGGACAAGAGAGACAGCTTACTTGGCTAGCACTTTACCACTTGAGTCATGCCCCCAGCCCTTTGGTGAATGAGTTCTTTTGGAGATGGAATCTAGCAGATTTATCTGCCAGGCTGGCCTTGATCTTCCAGGTCTTAGTCACCTGAGTAGCTAGGACTACAGGTGTAAGTCCCTGGTGTCTGATTCCTTTTTAATACCTTTACCAGACAAGTCAGAGGCTTATTTTAATAATTTCTAAAAAGAAGCGATCTTTCTCTTAATTTTTCTATTGTATGTTTTTATTTTTAACAAAACATATTGTATATTATACTATAATAAATGTATTATAGGTACTCCTATTTGCCCAGCTTGCTTGCTTAGCTGGTGCTCGACCACTTGATCCACACTTCCAGATGGCATTTTGTTGATTAATTGAAGATAGTGTTTGAGGGCTTTTCTGCCTGGGTTGAGTTTGAGCCTTCACCGTCTGGATCTGAGCCCCCGGAGTAGCTAAGATTACGTATGTGAGCCACCAACACTCAACATCTATAGTGTCATTTTCTCTATATTTGAAAGGTCTTGTAACTCTATAAATAACTTCTGAAATTTTTTGAAAACTCATGAAGACTGCAAAGAAATATATAAAAATGTTCACTGCTTCTTGTGGTCCACAAGAGAGTTGTGTGGCTCCTTTCTTGATTTTTTTTCCATGTGCTCTGACTCTGTTATTTTTATAATGAAAAAAACCTTACAGATTCAGATTTATTTAAAAAGTAGTGATATGGAGAGAAAGCCAAATAGCCCACCATGCCTGGTTGCTGGGGCCTGTGTGTTTGCCTTTGGCAAACAGGGGCCCTCTGTCAGGCGCGCTGGGGAAAGGCCTCTGGGGAGTGTGTTCACAGTCGCTTCTCAAGGACTCCAGTCGACAATGAGTTCAGTGTTGTGCGGCCGAGTCTGACACCAGTATTTCCGTAGGATTCGTGGATAGAATCTTGGTGAATGCGTTATTTATGATGCCACATAGAAGATCTTACTGATCAGCCAGTCTCCGCGAGGGAAAGACACAAAATGCCTACCTTTCGTCATGTTCTATGTTCCAAGGTGGATTTCTCCTGCTGGAAACCCGCATCTTTGCAGTAACCTAATTTAGCACTGACTGCATTAGGTTCACAGGATGATGTGTCCAACTGTCAGCTGCTGGATGGCCCATTCCTCCACTCCTCAGCATCAGCCCATTAAGACCTTGGCGTGGGAATAAAGGTCTTGGGCGCCCTGTTTCACAAGTGATGGGAAAGCGAGCTCCTTCTGAGTTGCCAGGGAGAAGTCCAGTCACCTCTAGCAGCTTGTTCTGGGACCTTACTCCCATATTCCCGGTCACTGCATGCATGCTCTTCCCCAGTCTGTCTGGTCCCCTGGGGAAAGTACCTCCCACCTCAGCGTGAGGAAATTGGGTGTGGGTAGGTATGCTAGAAATGGCTCCATTATGGCACCATATACCTCTCCAAAGGTGACCACAATGTAGCCTGATATTTAAGGTCCTTGTTAAAAGTCCCTACGGAGCCCTGAATGGTTCTTTTGCAGATACAATAGACTTCTTCACTTTCCACAGGCTCAGCAAATTCCTTGTGGAAAATTCTGGAAACAGGCAATTCATAAGCTTTGGATAACTTTGGCTGCAAAATATTATTACAAATAGCTCTGTTGTTGTTTTCTTTAATTAGGTACTATTGTTCATCTGTATAAATGCCTAGAATATAAATTAAAGCATTGACATAGTATATATGTCTAGGAAAGACACTCAACACTGTAGTTTCCAGTATCCACTGCAGGCTTCATGAAAGCAGGGACTGGTGTAGAACCCTACCTACCCCTTCATTTCTCCACTTTTTTCCTCCTGGCATTATCTGTTCTTCCCAGTATTTTGGTCTGGGGTCTCCTTTCACTTTCAGGGGTCCTGAACAGCATTTGTCAATAATGATATTTTGAGGTATGGGAATTTGAACTCAGGGCCTCACGCTCTTGTTTGGTTATTTTGCTCAAGGCAAAAGCTTACTCTACCATTTGAACTTTACCTTCATTTCCAGATTTTTGGTGGTAATTGGAGATCAATCTCATGGATTTTTCTGTGCAGGCTGACTTTGATCATGATCCTCAAATCTCAGCCTCCTGAACAGCTAGGATTAGAGACCAGAACCACTTAGCACTCATCAAATTAGAATAATTTTGTTCTCATATTCTCATTGTCGTTCTCCTTGGCTTTGCCGCCCCCCCGCCCCACCATAGCTATTTTTGACACTCTACAACAAACTTACTAAAGGGTATGGCCAAAAGAGAATTCTCTACACCATTGGAAATTCTGCCTGCAGAAGTTAACTTGTCATCACCACTTCCTACCAATCTTGCCACCAGTCTCACCCCATGATCCTCTAGTTCAGGAACCAGAACCAAATTAAACAATATTGTC
This sequence comes from Dipodomys ordii, assembly GCF_000151885.1. Taxonomy (NCBI): domain Eukaryota; kingdom Metazoa; phylum Chordata; class Mammalia; order Rodentia; family Heteromyidae; genus Dipodomys; species Dipodomys ordii. Next base: position 4,358,551 of record NW_012267248.1, read on the forward strand.
CAAAGTGGTAGATGAGCAAGAAGACTTGTAGACACTGGCACAGCATGGAAAGGGTTTTATGGCCTATTCAGAGACATCTTAAGTTATTGGCATGACAGACATAGAAACAGAGTTCTCAATGGTAGCTTTTTGTGCCCTCTGGTTGATTTTGCAGGTCCCTCAATCCAGAACATACTGTGGACCCTGAGCCATCAGTTGCTTACTCGGGGGCATTGTAGTAGCAGTAGGGTATCAATCTGTTACAGTTTGATTGCCAAGGAGAAAGGGAGGACTTTCTCACTCAGTGTGTCCAAGCTCTAAATGTTACCTTCCCAATAGTTACTCAGCATCAGACTGTGCTTACGTTTCGGGTTTAATACAAAACGAAGTTTCTAATATTAGCCAGGGATCCTGAACATACCCCCCCCATAGATACTACTGTGATTATTGTAAAGGCAGTTTGCATGGAAATGTAATCAAAGTCAAGCTTGCTGTCTGAATTATCTAGCTAAAAAGGGGAAATTTGAGAGGGAATAAGATTCACCTTATTAGGAGAGCTCTTAGATCTTAGATGTAGCAACCCCAAATGAGAGACATGGTGCCTTGGAACTGTATAAAATCATGATCATGTTGATGTATAAAATCATGCCTATGAATTGACTTGTGGTCAAACTTCCCTTTTTCTGTGTGGTTCATGAGTAACAGGGTGTTGAGTTGAATTCTTCAGACATTTCCCATATTTATTTTAGCAGGAACATGTGGACAATTAGGCAAAGATGACAGCCAGTGTCTGGACTAGTGGACTTGTATTATTGACACTATTAGTATAAGCTTGTACTAGATAAAATACTTAACAAGTGGAATATCCACTAGTTATCCTAGAGACAAAAAATTAAGGAGATACATTTCACTATTTTAAAAAATTCATATTTTTCTTAAGTATTAACAAAAGAAACAGCCTGTTGCCAGTTGCTTACTCCTATAATCCTAGCTTCTCAGGAGGCTGAGATCTGAGGATCACAGTTTGAAGCCAGCCCAGGCAGGAAAGTCTGTAAGACTCTTATCTCCAATTAACCAGCAAAAACCCAGAAATAGTGAAATGGCTCAAGTGGCAGCTCACCAGCCTTGAGTGAAAGAGCTAAGGGACAGATTCTAAGCCCTTAGTTCCTTGACAAAAGACGAAGAGGAGGAAGAAGAAGAAGAGGAGGAAGAGAAGGAAGAGGAGAAAGAAAAAGAAGAGGAGGAGCAACAGTTTAGTGTAATTCTCATGACTATGTAACTAAGCTTAACAATTATTAACTCATGGCCCAATACTTTTTATCGGCGCCAGTTTGGATTGTTTTGATGCAAATATCATATACCTTATCACTTTGCCTATTCAAGATAGCTTTCTGAAATAGTAAAACTCTTTTGGGGGGGCACTGGTCCTGGGGCTTGATGTCGGGGTCTGGGTGCTATCCCTGAGCTTCTTTGGCTGAAGGCTAGAACTCTACCAATTGAGCCACAGCTCCACATCAGACATTTTGCTAGTTAACTGGAGACAAGAGTCTCTGGCATTTGTCTGCTGAGGCAGGCTTCAAACCATGAAACTAAGATGCCAGCCTGTTGAGTAGCTAGGATGACAAGTCACCAGTGTCCCGCTCATTTTTAAAGATTTCAAAATGGTTATTTTCTAGTACCTAAATCATTTTTGATGCAATAATTATTATTTTTGTTTGTTTGTTTGTTTGTTTGCTTGGTACTGGGGTGGATCCCAGGATGTTGCACTTGCTAGGCAAGCACTTTGCCTCTGAGCTACATCCCAGGGCAGATGCAATAATTCTATAAAGAGAAACTTTCCCTCCTCAGCTATTATCTATGCGGTAGTTTGTAGAAGGATGGTCAGTTAGAAGCTGGATTCTTTTCTTTTTCCCTGCAAGTTGAGCATCCCTAATCCTAAAATTCAGAAATCCAAAACGTTCCCAAATCTAGAACTTCTTAAGTGCTGACAGTACAGGACACCACCTGTGGGAAATCCCACCTGAATCTCACATAATAAGCCACAGTCAAGACACAGGGAATAGAAAGTATCATATAGAATCACCTACCAGGGGTGTGTCTATGGTGCCCATGAAATACCCATGATTGTTGTATTTAGGCTTGAATCCTCTCTCCAAGGTATCTCCTAATGCATATGCAAGTGTTACAAACATCAGAAAAATAAAACAAAATCAGGGGCACCTTTGGCCTGAAAATTTTCAGATAAAGGACACCCAACCTATAGTTTTCAAAAGAGCAGCTTGGCTTCCTAGCATCCTGTATCACTTGAGCTGGAGTAGGTGATGTTGCTGCTGTTTTTGAATACAGACATGAAAACAGGGGCATTTCAGCACATGGCTGCTTTTATTCTTCCTGTTGCTTGTATAGTCACATCTTTGGCAAGAAGCAGCTTGTAGGGATGAGGCATTGACAATGCTACCATTTGCATAATGATAAGAGTTAGGTGCTTGTTGTGGATGTTCACAGAGCCTATCAGGAAAATGTGATACTCAAAGCTACTTAGGCATCATCGCATGTTTGTCGGTTTCATGCACATGTTCTTCAGGAAACTCAGGGAACAGATGAATTGATGGATGCACTTTCTGTAGACCAGTGGGCTGCAAGTTACATAACAGGCAATGTGTCATGGATAATGTATGACTGAAGGGGCCTAACCTGCAGGAGGTGGACAGATTAGTCACCCATGTGTCCCCATTAGAGGCAGAAACAATGCTGGTGTCTGTTCTTGTGTCACAGATTAAATGGAGGTGGTATGTAGCTAGAAGTCACAGCACTCTGGAAGCCATCCATGCTGAGACCCAACATGGGATGACAAATGGTGAACATAATGAAGGGCCAATTAGAAGGATTAATAGCAATGCAATCAGAAGACTCTGCAGAGATGATGCAGCAGAATAAGTCATAAATGAAGAACAGCATCGGCTCAGCGGGTGTATTTCCAACCCAGTAGGCAGTATGCATCTCTGCCCAACAATAGTCAGAGAAAATGGATATGATTTTCCCAAACAATGGGCCTAACTAAGCAGGCGGGTTTGGTTCATTTACAAAAAGGAGGGAGGGAAGCTACAGCTGACTAAAATAATGTGACCACTCTTCATCCCCAGCTGGGGATTTTAGAAAGAAAGCAAGGATAAATTTCCATCATTTTCCTGTCAGCTTTGTAAAACTTGTTTTCATCTCCCAAATGGGGTTAAAATGGTAGAAGTTGCTACACCTGCTCCTCAAAGCGGACAAGTAGTTGTTACAAGAACTGCTCAATTCCATCACATAGGAAGCAGTTGAGAGAATATTTTCAGATAAAATATGAAGAAAGTGTATGAAAGTCTAACTTCAGATGCTAAAGCTTTGCAATCACGAAATAGAGTTGGCATAGAGATAAAATGGCCAAGCAGAATCCTGACCTTTATGCAGGCGTGTGGAATGAACCCTGTGAGGAAAAATTTATGCAGTAGTGACTAGGTCCAAGCTGAGTGCCAATGGTTTTTACCTATAATGTTAGTGACTAAGGAAAATGAGATCTGGGGATTGAGGTTTGAAGCCAGTCTGGCTGGAAAAATCCTGGAGACTCTTATCTCCAATTGATCTGCAAGAAGCAAGGAGTTAGAGGTGTGATTCAAGTGGTAGAGCATCAGCCTTGAGTGAAAGAGCCAAGTGAGAATGTGAGGCATTGAGTTCAAGAACCAGTATTCACACACACACACACACACACACACACACACACACACACACACACACCCCTAATAGTGGGTTCTTTTTTTCCTTAATAGTCAGGGTTATCCCCCAGCAGTTGGCACATATGAATAATGCTTGATGCTTCTTCCTCCTGCTCCTCCTCCTCCTCTTCCTCCTCCTGCTCCTCCTCCTCCTCTTCCTCCTCCTCTTCCTCCTCCTTCTGATACTTCTACTTCTGCTTCTGCTTCCCTTATCCCCCACCATCTCTTTAAAGGTAAACTGCAGAGTATTTGTGTATCAAAGGATTGTCACAAGATATAAATGTCAACAATATTTATGTCATGACAGGTGCTGAGTGGAGGGGTATATTAGGACTCAGATATGTTAGCAATAATAATTTATTGCCTTTTGTTGAGAACCTATGATACGCCAGGCTCAGTAGTAAAGTTTTTATTTTATAACTCAATCTGTGTGATTTATGTCATCTCATGGACAAGACTGTAGAGGCTCAAAGTTCATGTTCTTCCAAAATCCATACATTGAAACTCTAACTCCTAAGAGGATAGTATTAGGGAGAGACTGGTGTAGAGAGTGGAGCCCTCCTGACTGGGGTCGGTACCTTTATGAAAGAGACCACACAGAGCTGTCTAGCCCTCTCTCCATCTCGAGGCCAGCAGTCTTTGTCCAGAGGAGGCCTTCGCCGGAATCCACCGTGCTGCTGTCCTGACCCTGAACTTTCATTGTCTGGGCCTGTGAGAAGTACATTCTTGTTGCTATAAGCCACCTAGAATTTGATACCTTGTTACAGCAACCCAAGCACACTAGGATTTTCAGTTAGGTGCAAGCCTTTCCCAAGCAAGTTTCCGCTGGTACACAGTGGAGCTGGGATTCAGGGCTGTGGCCTCTGTTTGGGGTTTGCTGTCCACTCACTGTACCAGAAATAGTGCTGTACTTCCCATGCTGACCTGCATTTTAACTAGGTGAACTCAACCTTGAGGTTAAGTTTTAGAATTCACTATTGCGTGCTGAATTTCCAGAGGATACAGCCTACATTCACTTGTCCCAGTTAGTTCCATATAATGGGTAAGCCTTTTAACTTTTCCTACTTTGGGGACAAGATTGAGAAATACAGGAAATTAGAAAACAGATTCTATCCTAACATAACCAAAATAAATATCTGCCAAGTCCATTAGCCTAAAAAATAAAAGAAAACCATGACAAAAACAAAACAAGACATCTAGGTGCCAGTCTCGCACATCTGTAATCTTAGCTACTCAGGAGGTTGAGAACTGAGGATCAAGGTTCAAAGCTAGCCCAGGCAGGAAAGTCCATGGGACTCATCATCAAATAATCCCCCAAAGTCAGAAGTGGTACTGTGGTTCAAGTGGTAAAGTTCCAGTCTTGAACAAAAAGTGCTAAGGGACAGCATCCAAGCCTCTAGTACTGGTGTGCATATGAGCATGCGCACACACAAATAAAAAAATAAAACCACAACTGTGACAACTACTGTTTTCAGGGAGGGAGGAACTATAGTGCAAGTTGGGGAGCAGGGTGCCACGAGACCATCCCACAGCAGAGAATGCACCCCTTATCTCCCTAACCATCCTCTACTGAGCTTGCCCGCAGCTCGGCCCTGCACTCTGGATACATACAGACAATGGAGATGGTGGAGCAGCTCCCCAGCCAAGTTTCCTGTGCTGCAGGCACTTCGGGGTGATGCTGGGACAAGGCACCTTTGGTCAGTATGTTGAGTCTTTTGTACCCTGTATTTCAGTTTTTGCTTTTGTTTCCCCCTTAGTTGCCTAGTAAATATTTCTTGGAAAATTCCAATCTTGTTTCAGATGAAGTAAGAGGAAAAACAATGTGTCCACACCCAGGCCAGCCTGGCCAACGAAGGCAAAGGCCTCTTGAGGATGGGCTCTGACGGCATGGTCAGAGCTTTCTGGAACTGAAAGTGTTCTAAGGACATGCATCAAGGTGGACACTGGGCATCAGAACTCCTGAGGGCATTGGTAGATGGTGTTGATGGCTGCTTGTAGAACCCCAGAATTTCCCCTTTCTCTTCCAACTTCCTTGCGAAACCTAGCACTGGTCCTCATGCTTTTGCTTGGCTTGCATTACGGGTGGCATTGTACTACTTGAGCCATGCCTCCAACCCAGCTTTTTGCTGGTTAACTGAAGATGGAATCTCATGGACTTTTCTACATAGGCTAACTTTGAATCTGACCCTCAGATTTCAACCTCCTCAGTATCTGGGATTATAGGTGTGAGCTACCAGAGACTGGCTAAATGTTTCTTGCATGAAACCAAATTGACATTAAAGCATGTGGCCGGCTGCAAGAAAAAAAATAATGTTTCTCTTTCCCTCCTAATGGGGAATCCCAGCAAGTGGAGGAGATGACCGCCACAGGGTGACAGAGGTGTTACATATAGCACAAGTGCACTGGAGAGCAATCTCATATGATTGAGTTTCTGGTAGACCTAGACTCCTAGACATGGAGGTAGGGGTTATTTGCTTTATTTTTTCTTACAATAACAGTAAAGGTGATGTACAGAGGGGTTTCAGTTACATAAATCAGGCAATGAGTACATGTCTTGTTAAACAGTATCAATCCTTCCCTTGTTTTCCCCCCAGTTTTCCCCTCCCACCATGTTGTATTGTTCATTTCAACATCGTGTCTAGTGAGTATCACTGTTGCTGCCCCACCATTTCTGTGTTCTCTCTTGCCCTCCCCCCAATCAGATAAACTTACAGATAAGACAAAAGGTGCAGAAAACAAAAAACTTCAACAAAGGAGAAAACAACTAAAAACCCCACAAAAATCCAAATAACAAGAACCTCTTATTTCCATTTCTTGGAGTTCATTTCAATAAACATCTTTTTATATGATTGCATGTGCATAGCTATTAGGCCATTGTGATCCTCTCTTAAGAATATCCTCCTTTAGTCTCACTGTGTGAATGTCTAGAGTCCTGTATAATTTATCAATAACAGATGCTGGTGGGGATGTGGCCAAAAGGGAAGGGGACTATACTGTTGGTGGGAATGTAAATTTGTTCAGTCACTCTGGAAAGCAATAGAGAGATTCCTCAAAAGACTAAATATAGAGCTTCCCTATCACCTAGAAATTCCACTCCTGGGCATTTAATTGCAGCATTATTTACCATAGCCAATATATGATATCAATCCAGATGCCCCTCAATGGAAGAATGGATCAAGAAAATGTGGTATACTTACACAATGGAATGCCACTCTTCCATCAGAAAGAATGATATTGTACCGCTTGTAAAGAAATGGAAAAAATATATTAAGTGAAGTAAGCCATATCCAAAGAAACATAGGTTGCATGGTTTCCCTCTTTCATTGTAACTACAATGTGCCTATAAATCTACAAGTAAATACACTGGATAATAAGTTATACATGGATTTCTATTTTATTTAAGTTGAAAGAAATGCACAATCATGGTGCCTTTGAGTCAGACAATGGTTGAGGTGGAGTGTGTTTTGCTGTGAATGCTGGCACTGGGAAGGGATGTTTGTGGGGGATACTCTCGACTACTAGTGCCTGTGGGCCTCTCCACAAGGGGGCGCTCACATCTTGGTCTTAGTTCCTGCCAATAAAAACTGCTACATAAGGATTAGGGTGTTGCCTTCCTATAATCTCAGTCTTTGTCTCTTTGCCTCTAGGACTTGGGACATGACAAAGACAGTAGAGCCTGGTGAGCCATGATGGATATAAGGCTGTATACACCACAAAACCTAGCACTTTAAGTTAGCTCAAGGACAGGAGTTTCAACAAGGGTGACCCGTTTGAGTTGGCCACTGTCACCTTAGCTATGGGGACTGTTGTCAATGTTCCATACTGCTGCTGTTGGTCACCTGTCACATTGACCAAGTCACTGTAAACATGCTTAGGATTTTGTGTTTAAGAGGGTCAGTTTACAAAAGAGAGATCTTTGGTGCTCAAGATTCATGAGCTGAGTTTGAAAACTTGCAGAGGAGCAATACCTGTGGCTAATACCTGTAATCCTAGCTCCTCAGGAGGCTGAAACTGGAAGATTGAAATTAGAAGCCAACCATGGCAGAAGAGTCCATGGGACCCCATCTCTAATGAACCAGCAAAAAGCTGGGTTGGAGGCATTGCTTAAGTGGTAGAATGCTATCTGTGAGCAACCAACCCAAGCAAACACAATCCTTAAATTCAAATTTTACTACTGCCAAAAAAACCTGTAGATGAATAAATCCATGAGCCAGGAGAAGATCTCCTGTACCACTGTTTGAATGTGTGTGCCTCTTCTCTTCACTAAAGTGTGTCTATTCATGGAATTGTTTCACCATCAAAAGTAACCATGCAGTTACCTCAATACAGTCTTTCATCCTGCCTCAGTGTTGGCTAGCCCTGAACAAGATAACAAGACAAATTCCACGGATGTTAGTCTGGTCTTGTTACTGGCCCCACAATGTTCGGGTCAACCCCATTTCTCAGGAGTGCTGAGAAAATGCAGTGGACTGTTCTTCGCCTTTGCCTTGTGTCATGCCATGGGGCTGAGTGAGGTGCTGGATGTGTCTGTTCTTGACATAGCAGTTTCATTTCCCACAGAAGGCTGCAGGGAAGATGATTCCCAGTTACACAACATTCTTTGGTGATGTGCTGGGACTAAACTCAGGGCCTTGAGCTCCTCCACCACTTGAGCCATACCTCCATTGCCAACTTTTTACTGGTTAATTGGAGATAAGAATCTCTTGATTTGTCTGTCAGATCAGGCTTAGAAGTCAGAACCCTGAGAGTAGCTAGGATTATAGGTATAATCTACCAGTTCCTAGCTAAAGCATTGTTTAAAAGGTAACTGGAAAGTTTATTAGAAAAGAGATATGGAAGAAAAAGAGCACATGGCATCAACATGCCACAGAAGATAACTTCAGCCCATCTCAGCCATCTGGCTCCTCCATCTTTGGAGGAAATAGACCTTAGGTTAAATAAGAAGAAGTAGTGTGTAAGTAAGCAATATTTTCAAATATCAAGAAAATAACGATAACATAATAAACAGGTTCCCATGATGCACTTAGAAGTGTATACATATATCTCAATGAATCCCGAAGATTCCAAACAGGCAAGAGCAGATGCTGGTGCTCATCTTACAGAGGAGAATATGAAGATTCCAGAAATTGGGGATCTGTACAAGGTCACCAAGCAGGTACAGCTCAGAGCTGGGACTAAAGCCTCCATGGGTCTGATTTCTGGCTTACCCTTCTTGTACTTCCTTTACCATTTCGGGGTCCCAGGCACTGTTCTGGGCGTTATTGGAAAACCACGCCTACAGACCTCTGCCTTCAGAGGGGTTGCCTCCAGGGTGTTTGCAGTTCAGTAGGGGAAGGAGGGTAAAGAAGTGTGATGGAACTGATGTCTCAACAAGTGAAGATGCAGGCTTCCGAGGAAAAGGAAGTGGGAAAGTGGGGCACCAGCAGGGGGCACCCAGGGTAACATCCAGTGTCAGGTCCTGTGGCTTACACTTGGAGATTGCTGTCACTCTCTACAGTAATGCCTGGTAGCCCAGGATTCACTTCCCTTCCTTCCTGTTTCCTCAAGTCAGTTGTGATCTGAAATTATTAAGTGGAAAGTTCCACAGAGAGGCCAGTTGACAAAGCTCTTGTTACAGTCGTCCTGTTACAACTGCGCTGCTTTCTTCTTAGGTATCATTGTCACTCTCTTACTGTGACTCATTTATAAATTAAACGTTCTCATAGGTCTGTGTGTACAGGAGAAAATATAGCATATGTCATGGTCGCAGGCATCCCCCGTCGATTGGGAAGCCCTGTACTGCTGTTATGACATGTGACACACCGACCTAGTCACTGAAAATAAGCTCGGTTTGTATGCTTTTACCCTTTGCAACCTAGTGAGTGGGCTTATGTCTGAAATCCTAGCTTCTCTGGATAAAAGTTTGAGGTCAACCTGGACAGAAAAGTTCACAAGATCATACCTTGAAAATAACTAGCAAAAAGTAGGGCTAGAAGTCTGGCTCAAGTGGTATAGCACCAGCCTAGCAAGTGTGAAGTCCTGAGTTAAGATGCCAGTACTACCCCCAAGAAATATTCATAATATAAATTGGTAATTATTTTACCAATTTGTGTGTGTGTGTGTGTGTGTGTGTGTGTGTGTGTGGTGTTGGTGGTAGAGCCAGTGCCTTGCATTTATTAGGCAAGTGCTCTACCATTGAGCTACCTCCTTAGGCCCCAATTGGCAAATAAATGTTCAGCATAATAGCAATTTTTGTTCATATCATTTATGTGTATCATTAATTAGAAAATATTTTTTAAAAGGCTGGACACTGGTGGCTCACGCCTATAGTCCTAGCTACTCAAGAGGCTGAGGTCTGAGGATTGTGGTTCAAAGCCATCCCAGGCAGGAGCGTCTGTAAGACCCTTATCTCCAATTAAACCACCAGAAAACCGGAAATAGTGCTATGGCTTAAAGGATAGATCACTAGCCTTGAGCTGAAGAGTTCAGGGACAGTGCCCAGGCTCTGCGTTCAAGCTCTACGACTGACAAAAAAAAAAAAGAATCTAATGGTGGTGCATGCTTGTAATTCTAGCACCCAGAAGGCTGAGGCAAGAGGAACATGACTCTGAAGTCAACCTAGGTTATAGAGTGACACCTCAGAGAGAGAGACACAGACAGACAGACAACAGACAGACAGACAGACAGACAGACAGACAGGCAGGCAGGCAGACAGACAAACAGAGACAGAGAGAGATATCTAGCATTGGGTATGGTGACAAATGCCTGTAATTCCACCTACTTGGGAGGTAGAGATCAGGAGATTCAAGGTCAGTCTGGGCAAAAAGTTATCAAAACCTCATTTCAACTTATAAACCAAGTTTTCCAGGCTACTGAGTCACATCGTGAGCTATACTGTTTCTGGCTTAATTCTATCCTCCATGCTTCTCATATTGTACAGATTTGTTGTGGCCATACTTGAAGTCATTTAAACAGTGTTGGAATGGATTTCAGGTCTGTCTGAGTCTTTGATCAGTGTTGAAGTCAAGGACAATGAAGAGACTTGGATTTCGGTAGAAGATGTGGAGCAGAGCTAGCAGGGAGTGACTCTGAAGGGGGTGGAGAGGCAGAAGGAAGGACTGATGGACACCCCCTCCCCCCTATTCAGATCTGAGGAGAAGTCCCATGGATCAGCATGGACTTCCCTCACATCTCCTGCTTGGCATGTTCCAGACAAGGAAGGCAGGAGCTGGGGAATCTCAGAAAGAGACTGGGAAAAGAAAGGAAGATAGGACAGAACGGAGTTTGGACACCTCTGCACTCAGCAAAGCAAGGCTCCGAAGTTTTCCCACACAGTGAATGGAAGCCAAAGGGAAGCTCAGAGCTGCCAACATTGTGTATATATATGGGCGTGTGTGTGTGTGTGTGTGTGTGTGTGTGTGTGTGTGTGTATGTGTGTGTGTGTGTGTCCTGGGCAAGGCCAGATTGTGGAGTAGAATATGGCCCCACTCACCCATTCTCCTATTTACACAAACAGATACAGGCCATTTGAATGGCTGCATCCTCAGAAAGATCAGGCTTATGTAGTGACCTCACAAAACTGGAATTTCCTTCACCCAGGAGGAGGAAGAAAGAGCTGCAAATAAACCTTCCTGGACTGGAAACCACTATTTCCATGGCGAGTGTGTGTGTGTGTGTGTGTGTGTGTGTGTGTGTGTGTGTGTTGGTACTAGGAGCTTCAAGCTTTCCCTTAGCTTTTTCACACAAGACTATCACTCTACCACTTGAGCCATATCTCAACTTCTGTTTTTTTTTTGTTGCTGTTGTTGGTGGTGGTGGCGGTGGTGATTAATTGGAAATAAGAGTCTCAAGGAAATCACTGCCTGAGCTGACTTTGAACCTCATCCCTCAGATCGCAGCCTCCTGTATAGCTAGGAGTACAAGAATGCCCAGCTTCTATGGCCTTTTCTTTAACCTTAGTATACATGTAAAATATCAATATGTCAAGAAAAGAAGTTCTTTGGAACAGGACAGAAGCCTGTCCAATGAAATAGCAGTCAGTTGCTTGCTATTTAAGCTGAGATCCCACTGAGCTATGTCTGTGGAGGTCAGTTCTTCATTTTGTCCAGGCTCAGAGCTGCTTCCCTGTGTACCTGGTTGTATTCCACGCTCTCTAGCAGGCCCTATTGCACAGGTGGGCCTGGAACATTCCATTATTGCAGGCTTGACTCCAACTCAGAATCGGCCATTGGCTTGATCTTCACTTATTCTGTTTGTGGAAGAGAATTACACATCCACATGGAAAATTATAGTTCCCTCCACAAGTGGGTTTGGAATTTGAACAAGCTATTTTATTCTGGAAACACTTTCTCATAGCTTAACTCGATGCCTTGTTTTCTTGTTGTGATTTCTCTTTGCCACGTTACCAGGAAGCCACACGTCATAGCTAGAAAATATTAGGGCTTTTGAAACTCAAAAACCACTTGAAGAGTGAGGCAGTCCCCAAGCCAGCATCTTCTCTGGCAATAATTATGCCACGCGAACAAAACTGGAAATCTGCAGTGCTCCTAAATAGAACACCCATGCACACCCAAATGAAGGCAAGCAAAGTCCATTGTGTGGTTGACTCCAGCTGTGCTTAAGACTCCTAGAGGGCAGTAGCAGTTTTTACCTATAGCCTGCTACTTGGAAGTCAAAGTCATGTTCATTAACTTATTGAATAATGACAGATTTGTAGGTAGGGAAAGTTTCAAGCCAAACTTCAGGAATGATTTTATTGTGCACTTTGAGATTTTAATTCTTACAGTATTAAGACTAGCTCAGATGCCATACAATGATCATGTGATTAGAAAAAAATGTAGAATCTGCAGACCTAGTTAGTTGGGAAATGGAGACATAAAAGAGGCCCAAGATTCCTCATTTCATCAGGACTTAGTTCCTCTCTTAAGTCAAAGAAAATGTGCCTACTGCTGCCTCTGTACAAAGTTCTGTATTTAATGCATACCGTGTTTGAGATGGCAGGAAGGATTGACAAAGAATTGTGCCCTATTTCCAGCATCTGACTTTTTCATTCCTCTCTACTCTGTCCAGAAGAGAGGCTAGCCAGAGCTCACCCTAGTCTTCACCAGCTTGCTGCAGCAATTAGCTGAAGAAGAAGAGCAAGCCTGGATGTGAGATGCACAAGAAAGTCTCGGCTGAGGACATTGCAATTCCTGGGAGGGAGAGAGGAGAATCTTCAGCTCTATCTGCTCTATCACTCATTGGAGAACTCAGAAGTTGGTGGTGGGATGGGAGCTGGCTGCCCAGAGGCTGCCAAAGTAGATGGGGATTTTGTGGACCTTGCATTTCAGTTGGAGTGTTCAGTTTGAACTCTCAGAAAGAATTCTGGAGATGAAGGATGGCCATACAACAATGTGGATGTTATGTATGCTTCAAACTAGTTAAGGCCTGAGCACTGTGCCTTCACTTTTTCTTTCTCAAGGCTGGCATTCTACCTCTCCAGCTACAGTTTTGCTTCTGGCTTTTTGAGTAGTTAATTGAAGATAAGAGTCTGACAAATTGGGGGCTGGGAAGGTGGCTCAGTGGTAGAGCACTTACTTTGCATGCTCAAGGCCCTGGGTTCTATTCCTTAGCACCACATAAGCAAAAAGAAAAAAGCCGGAAGTGGCGCTGTGGCTCAAGTGGTAGAGCGCTAGCTTTGAGCTGAAGAGCTGAGGGA
>NW_012267248.1:4375212-4396641 GCF_000151885.1 Dipodomys ordii
AAAAAAAAAAAAAAAGAAAAGAAAAACTTAAGCCATCACACCTGAGCCACTAGAGCTGGGAGATCTCTTCTTTTTTCTTATGATTTCCCCCATCTGCTGCTTTCTTATCCTGATACCCGAATGCCCACTACAACAGCAAAGTGACACAGACCAACAACTTTGTATCTGAAAGCCCGGAGGACCTGGAAATGACTGAGAACCCAAATAAAGAGTGTGAGGGGGCTCCCACCATCTAAGATCTGCCATTCTTCCAGGGCCCCAGTGAGGCAGCAAGCTAAGGGCCTCACTCCACCTTCCTGTGGTGGCCAAAACCATCCAAGGAGAACACAGTGCTGATCCCTACCACCCCACTGTGAGTGCCCAGCTACAAAATCCCTTGCAGGTAGAGAAGACTGGCTAAACTTTGTCCCATCCCCAAGGTGCCTGGGCGTAAGTGGAGGGTTGTATGAAACCTAAACCTTACAAAGGCAGTGAGAAGTGTGGGAAAAGCCCCACCCCATGCACAGGACCTTTGGGGAGACAGCCCAGAGGGGAGGGCCCCAACCAAACCCCAGCCATATGGGAAGTGGATCCTTGTCTGGCCCCAGAGGTGAAGGTGAGCAATCCGTGGCCAAGCCCACAGGGGCAAAGTGGGTGGAAGTTTGAGAATGGCTGAGGCATCCACGGGCATCAGTTCACAGAGCTGATACTCAGAATGGCAATGCAGAGAATCAATGGAGAAAAGTTGGTGGGGAATAAACCTGACAGAATACTGACTAGGGTCTCATGCCTCACAATTATGGGGTTTTTTTATTATTGGAATAGATTGCATGCTTTTCCTTTCTTATTTTTCTCTTTTTGTAGTACTTGTTCCTTGTCCTCTTTTCCTTCTTTCTTCTCATTCCTCTATAAACGTCTTTCTTTCTTTCCTTTCTTTCTTTCTTCCTTCCTTCCTTTCTTTCTTTTGGGTCCAGTCATGGGGCCTGAACTCTGGGCCTGGGCACTGTCCCTCAGCTCTTCAGCTCAAGGCTAACGCTCTACTACTTGAGCCACAGCGCCACTTCTGGCTTTTTTCTTTTGCTTATGCGGTGCTGAGGAATCGAACCCAGGGCCTCAGGCATGCAAGGCAAGTGCTCTACCACTGAGCCGCTTTCCCAGCCCCTAAACATGTGTTTCTTTCACCCACTGATCTCTTTGATCTATTCCTCAATAGCTCTTCTCTGCCTTATTCCCTAATATTTTCAATATATAGTTAAACTCTCACATTACTGAATTTTGTACCTACATGAAATGGTCTTCACAAACCATGAACTCAGAAGCATGAATCATAGTGAAAAAAACTCCACAAAAATCATGAACAAACAAGACAACATGCTACTCTCCAAATCTAAAACATGAGGGAGGACTTAAGCAAAAGTGAAGAAGAGAGGTAGAACATTAAATCAGTGATCAGAGACATGATCAATGGGATTAAAGAACAAATAAAAGAACAGATCCACAAACAACTAGAAGGTTTCCAATAAAAGCAAGATGCACTGATGAAGAAGATGAAAAATATGAAGGACGACATCACTAAGCAATTAGGAAGCATGAAAAGCTCTACCTCCCTATTATAAAACATAGCTGAAAATATATGCAATAGAACAAAAGAAATTGAGAAGAATTTCAGGAGTTGAAGATAAAGCAGAGGAATTAGAACTAACAGTCAAAGGCATTGAAAAAAATACTTAGAACATACCAAAAGGACATTCAAGAATTAGCATATTTAGTCAAAAGATCAAGTCTACACACAATTGAAATATGGTAGCTCATGCCTATAACCCTAGCAATGTAGCAGGCTATGATCTGAGGATAGCAGTTCAAAGCCAGCCTGGGTAGAAAAGTACCCATGAGACTTTTATCTTCAATTAACCACTCAAAAACTGGAAGTGGTTCAAAGTGGTAGAGTGCTAGCCTTGAGCAAAGCTCCACAACCAACACCCCTGCCCCCCCACCCCTGAACCTAAAGGTATTCAGAACCTATTCAATACAATAATAACAGAAAACATCTCTAACTTCAAGAAAGACAATTTCACCTATCTGAGAGAGGCATACAGAGCACTAAGCAGACAGAATCAGAGAAGAAACACCCCTAGACACATTATTGTGAAGATGCTGAGCTTAACAAAACAAGGAATTAATCTTAAAGGCAGAAAATTCAAAGAGGGAACTTTATTACAATGGAAAGAAGATTAGAATAATTGTAGATATCGCTACACAAATTCTGAATGCAAGGAGATTCTGGTAGAGTATGATTCAAGCTCTGAATAACAATTGCCAACCCAAACTAGTGTACCCAAAGAAATTGCCATCACAATTAAATGGAGAGAAACTAAAATCTTCCACACTTAAACAAAAACTGACGGAATCCATGAAGACTAAGCCAGTGCTACAAAGGATGATAAAGAGAAGCAAACTATCTGAAGAAGACAATCAAAAGAAACACAGCATTGAATAAAAATCACTAGAAGATTAGTTTGGGAAAACAGGAATAAGAAGGAAGCAAGCAAGGAGAAAACAATCAAATGGCAGGAAACATGGCATATCTCTCCAGAGTAACATGAAACATCAATGGGCTCAATTCCCTAATCAAAACACAGAGCAGCAGCCTGGATCAAAAACCAAGTTGTAACCATTTGCTAGATTCCAGGTGAAGGGATGGGGGGGAAAATCTTTCAGCCAAATGATTCCTGCAAGAAAGCAGGAGTAGCTACACTGTTATTTGATAAAATAGACTTCGCATCAATAAGAAGAGATAAAAGATGGTAACAACATATGAATAAAGGGAATGATCCATGAAGCAGAAATTATAGTGGTCAATGTGTATGCACCAAATAATGGCATGCCCAAATCTATCGAACAAACACTCCTAGACTTACTCAGAATTTGATAGACACCAGCACAATAATTACGGGGAGAAACTTTAACCACTTTCCCAAAGGATAGGTCAACCAAACTAAAGGTCAGCAAAGAAGCCTGTAACTCATATGGACTTAAGAGATATCTACAGAGTATTTTACCCAACAGTCACACAATATGCTTCCTTCTCAGCAGCCTATGGAATCTTTTCCAACATAGATCATATTCTAGGACATGAAACAAGAATGAGAGGGAGAACTGGAGAAAAGTTACACCCTTCAAAGGCCCAACCTCTGTGACCTACTTCATCCAACTAGGCTCTACCTCAGAGTTTCCACCACTTCCTAATTATTATCTTAACTATTGTGAATTCATTGATTAGTAGGTCAGAGCCCTCATGATCCAGTCACTTCTTAATAGTGCTACCAATGCAAGCAAGCCTTCAACACGAATCCCTGCGGACAGCTCCCATTCATACCATCAAAAGTGGCTTCTCTTGCTTTGGGATCTGGGTGGTATGATGACAGAATCCATGGCTTATGAGACAAATATGTCCAATGCTACATCTATTCCTGACTTTCCATTATTGAGTTGTCACTGGGTGACATGAGGTAGTTTACATGGCAAATCATGCCATGCCACTGCTTAAGCCCTGTGATGCTTGCCCACCTCTCTACCATAATCTGCACTCTGCTGAGCTGGTCACAGAGCTCTCTGACCTACTCACCATGCAGCAGCTGCCTTGATACTTGTGGCTTTACCCTTGCTGCTTTCTCCTCCCTGGATCCCTTTGCCATTTCCTGTCATCAGTCTCCCTCCTTACAGAGGTCTACTCTGCCCAACCTATCCAAAAGGGTCCCTTCCACTTTTCAGGACTCTATCACATATAATGAAGAAGGAAGGAAGGAAGGAAGGAAGGAAGGAAGGAAGGAAGGAAGGAAAGAAGGAAGGAAGTGAGGGAGGGAGGAAGGAAAGGAGGGAGGGAGGAAGTCAGGCAGGCTGGAATGAGCCTTAAAGTATTGAACTGAAATTAGGCAGGGTGACATAAACATATAAAATGTAATACACTCATTCCTCAGTCTCTCTTTCTCTACACACACACACACACACACACACACACACACACACACACACACATTCTTTACTTTTGGTGGTACTGGAATTTGAACTCACTGACTAGGCAGTCTCTATTACTTGAGCATCTCCACTACACCCTGCATACTTTAAATCATCTCTGGAATTACTTATGATCTCTGGTGCAGTGTGAGTACCATGAAAGTGATTGTTGTGTTGTTTAGGGACTAATGACAAGGAAAAACTCGTCTGTTAGTGTTGGGGACAACCACAATTCTTAAAAATTGTTTATTTTTTATTATAAAGGTGATGTACAGTAGGGTTAGAGTTACATAAAGTGAGGTAAAGAGTAGATTTCTTTTTGGATAATGTCACCCCTTCCCTCACTCTCTCCCAGTTTTTCTCTCCTACTTCCTCCTACCAGTTGTATAGTTCATTTCAACATAGTGTCCAGTGAGTATCACTGCCATATTTATTCACCCTTCGTCCCTCCATAAAGAAGCTCCCCTCCCCTCAGGCCAAGATAGATAACAAATAAGACTCAAAGAAAAGAAAATGAAAACAGCAACAAAGAAAAAACTCTTGTTTCTGTTTCCTGGCGTTCATTTTGATAAATATTGTTTTATATGATCAGACATCATGACTTTAGGTTCCTCCCTCAAGAGAAAACCACAACTTTTATGAAATATCTTTTCATTCTGACATTGGTTAGACTTTGCTAATGTGCTTCTGTGCTTCTGAGATGCATGTGGTGACTCTATTTAAAATAACAGTTTATCTTCATAAGTTATTTGCCTCAGGTGTTTTATGACAGTGAAGGAAAGGTGATTCATACCATGATGTGTGTATTAATAATGAGAATTGTACTCATTTTTTCTCTCTTAGAAATCTTAAAACTTAAGTCTCTTAGAAGCTTAACAGTATTGGCTTATGACTAACATTGTTACTGATATATTAAATATATAATGCTACATAATGTATTCATCCGCATGAGAGGATTTGGTCATTACCTTCACAGGCTGGATGAAGTCATCTGTCATTTGAACAGAATAGATAAACCCCTGAGGAGTAACTCAACCTTTGATAGTGTAGAAACACACTCTAGACAATGAAGAGGATGTGGGATGACATGGGGGCATTTCTCTGCTCAGTGTTAAGATCTGAGTTTTAAACAGTCTGATGAACCACCACTGCCTGTCTTAAAGTAACTGTGTCTAAGAAAAACTATTTCCAGGCTAGGAACTGGGTGCTGAGATCTGGATGTAATCCTACCTGCTCAGGAGCATGAAAACCAGAGGATCTCAGTTCAAAGCTAGCTCAGGCAGAAAAGTCTGCTTGATTCCATTCCCAAAATAACCAACAAAAAGCCAGGCTTAGAGTCATGGCTCAAGTGATAGACAGAGCATTAACTGAGCCTCGTCCTGGCAAAAATGATGATGGTGGTGATGATGATAATAATAATAATTCTTTCCAGAAGGTAATATCCTCTAATGTAAAAATTTGGCTGAAGATAAGATCAGAGGAGGGAAGACAAACAAAGCA
This sequence comes from Dipodomys ordii, assembly GCF_000151885.1. NCBI lineage: Eukaryota > Metazoa > Chordata > Mammalia > Rodentia > Heteromyidae > Dipodomys > Dipodomys ordii. Next base: position 4,380,706 of record NW_012267248.1, read on the forward strand.
ACGGTCATTTGTGTCAGGGCTGAATCCACAGTAGTGTTCCGCTGATGGCAATTGTGCTGCTGAAACAGAACATCGGGAGGAGATGTTCTGCCCAACTGCTCACATGGGGACAGTTTGGTTCTTCTGTAGGACAAATCAAGCCCTAAATGTCCTCACTTGTCCAAGTGCTTGGTGTAGGCACAAATAGCATTGTATTTTTTCATAAAAACACAGCCTGACAAGTAACAGTTGCTCACATCTGTTTTCCTAGCTACTCAGGAAGTTGAGATCTGAGGATTGCAGTTCATATCCAGCCAGGGAAGAAAAATCCTTAAAACTCTTCTCTTCTATTATCCAGCAAAAAGATAGAATGGTGATGTGGCTGGTAGAGCACCAGCCTTGAGACAGAGCAAGAAGCTCCAGTACTGCACAAAAAGTAATAAAAAAAGGAAAAACAACCTACAAGAATAGTTCTTTTCCTCTCTCCTATTTTTCTTCAGTATATTTTTATACATTTTCTCTCTTCCATAAGTCAAATTTCACCAAACAGTACTTTTTATTCTGCCTTCAGTCTGAGGACTGTTGCTTTAATCTGAAAATATGGATTTAAAAATCATCTTGAGGAGAAACTGAGGAAGGAAGGCAATGCAGGGGTTATAAAACATGGAGAGCATTCTTCAACACCGATATTTCAAGATTAGATGCAATCGTGGTTCGCTTGAGTCCTTGTGTTCAGGAGCATAAAAATTCTCATGTTCCTATGTGGTATGATTATAATACCTTCATATATAGAGAAAGAGTATATTAGACTTTGCCAGAAAACCACACAGACATCCAGGTACAAAGAACAAAGAAAAGTATTGCTCGTAAAGGGACTGGCAAGACACCTTCTTATAAAGGAGAAGTAAGAAGAAGCACCAGCTACTGTCTGAGGTGACCTATATAACTAACTTAGGAGATCTAGGAGGGGCTAGAAGGGGCTAGGAGGTGGAGACCCTGGTGTGGACATGAGGGCCAGGGGCTTCATCATGGCGGACTAGGATTTATGGCTGCTGCCCAGGTAGTAGATAAGGGGCCCTGCAGCTGCCCAGACCTGAGGGTCACTCTAAGGGGCTTTTGTTGCCTTATATAGTGGTAGCTACCCCAGAGAAGTGCCATCCCAAGGTAAAGGGGTTTGGAGGCTGATTATTTACTGCCTTTTCTACACGGGCCTAGTGTTGCCTAGGAAAGGAGCATGCTAAACTGTGGAAAGGGGAAGGAGCGTGCTAAGCTATAGGAAGGGAGCTCACAGGGCTAACATATATCTATATCTATATCTGTATCTATATCTATCTATCTATACATATCTGATTCCATTTCCTGTTTTTGTTCTTATTTGGCCTTTACCCTTCAACCTACATCTTTCTTAGGCGGTCCTGTGGAATTTCACACATGCTGGAAGTTGTACTTGTATAGATCATGCCCTTGTCACCAACCAGTTGGGAGCAGTCCTAATTATAGCTTATTTACTACCATCATAAACAGAAGTATTTAAATATCAAAATCACTTCCATAAGCCATCTGTTGGCAATATTGTAGATTGTCTGGAAGTCCTATCTTGTGTAGAGTCTGATGCATACAAACCAGATGTCCAACAATAAGAAATGGTGTATTTAATGATGATACATCAAAATCATGCAGTAATAGGCCACCATAAAACTGTAATTATAAAGTCTATTTTGAGACATAAGACAGTATAATAGTTTACAGAAAATACATAAAGTGTTTTATACTTTTATTATAACTATACTAAACATTTAACTAACTACCATTATAACTAAACATTTGGAAAAAGTTAAAGGCAAAAATGGTAAGGATATTTCTTAAAATCTTTTTAACGGAAAAATGGTTATTCTTAACTTGTACATGCATGCTGTGTGTGTGTGTGTGTGTGTGTGTGTGTGTGTGTGTGTGTGTGTACGCGCGCTGGTTCTAAGACTTTGACTCAGGATTAGGTTCTGTCCCTGTGCTTTTGTGCTCAAAGCTAGCACTTTACCACTTGAGCCAGAGCTCTACTTCCAGCTTTTTGGTGGTTAATTGGAGATAAGAGTCTCTAGACTTTTCCTGCATTCTCCTGAGTAGCTAATAGGCATTATCCACCAGTGCCTGGTATCTGAAATTTCTGAAGGTAAATGCAGCCTATGAGAGTAACCCTGAATTTAATTGGCTATGCACTGAACATCATTTGCTCACACACTGGCCAAGAAATAGCACTTTTGTCTCCCTCTTTATAGTATTTTAAGTCCACGAAGAGAACTAAGTATATCTGAATTGTCCAGTACTGTAAGTGTGAAGTTCATGAATGTCCGTTAGATAAACAGTGGGCAAAATTAATTTATTCAAAAAATATTTATTGAGACACTCTGTACCAGAATCTGGGGGAACCATGGTAGAGCGTTCCCTCACTTCATGAGGACTATGTGCTACTGTAGGAGACACAGCTCATCCCAGCGAGGTGTGTCAAGTTTGCAAAGCAATTCTATTGTTTTTCCTAAAGAGAAGGCCTTAAGGTTCCAAGAGCCTGGAGGTTATCTGACATGCTATGACTCCCCCACTATGGGTGGTCTTGGTAGAAAGGTACATTCAGGGGTCTTTCTTCCAGTTGAACCAGAAGAATTAAAATTGTTCTTTTCCCTGCCAGGAAATATCCACAAGGGTAAGCATGTGCTCCAAGCATGGTCATCCAGATGTGCCCTTCAGGATGCTGATCCTTGAACAAAATGCCTAGCTTGTTCTTAGAAGCAAAGGCCTAAAGCCTGGCTGTACCAGCCTGCAAGGGCATGCCTGCCATATCCTACAATTTCAGGTCTCCATGGTTCCTTTGCTAGTCCTTCAGACTTGTATTGATTCTGTGAGCCACACTCCCTATAGTGGTAACCATTATGCTAAACTAATAGAACTAGTCCAAGGACTTAAGTAACCTGAAGGATTAGTTTAGGACTAGTAGTTTAGCATAGTCATTAGGAATTAGTTAAGCCTAAAGTCAATTCCTTGCTTCAGAAATTCAGAAATCTGGACAAGTTGCTAAAGCTGTGAATATCTTGGTCTCCTCATCTGAAACTGGAAAGGCTCCTATCTCTTTAGTGAAAGCAGAATGGGAAGTTGTGAAGTTATGAGAATTCTACCCAAGATGGCATCACTAGACATGAAGAGCATTCTAAACAGAACCCAGAAACCATTCTGTGGCCTACACCTAAGCCAGTGCTGAGCTGCCTGCTGCTGTAACTCTGAGGTGACCCCATCATGAGGCGACACAGACATCAACACTCGCCTGCATGCATCCTCTGTCCTCTCAGACCCACTTTTGGTTTTGTTCCAATCCATATCTCCCAAATTGCAAATAAAGCTAATGCTTTATTTACTAAAGTCGCAAATAAAACTCATACAGACTTGTTAAGGGTCACTGGTTGACAATGTAAACACACTGTCTGGCAGCATGCCTTACTCATTCTCAGACATTCTAAGGTTTGCTTATTCCTTTCAAATAAATGCCGTTGTTTAGTAGAACATTAAAACCAACCCAAGGACATATATATTTCTTTCCTCTATAACTTTTTTCTTCCCTAATACATTTTCAGGAAAATAATTTATATTTGTAGAATTAGATAATAGGATTTAGAAACTTTTAACCCAGCATAAACATTTCTAGAAGAATAATACACACATTTTTGACAATTGTAAAAGATGGAATACATTTTTTGTTGATAATATTAGAAACCAAAGCTCAGTAATCCTTTCCATTCACTAAAGCTACATAAAGGAGATTTAGGAAATTTATACCATGACCAACATAATATAGTATTTAAGACAAATAGTGATGAAAACCTCACCAGGCTATCAGGGAAACTGGCCACCATTTAGTACCACAGAATTGGAGGTTCACAGTGGCGACCTCAGATTGATTGATGTGGAAATTTATGATGTGGGAATATGTAATTTCTAATTTTCATACATGCTTCAATACAGTAGCAGCACATTTAGTCTGCTTAGGAAGATTTCTAAAAAATCTAGATTTGGGGGCTGGGAAGGTGGCTCAGTGGTAGAGCGCTTGCCTTGCATGCCTGAGGCCCTGGGTTTGATTCCTCAGCACCACATAAGCAAAAAGAAAAAAGTCGGAAGTGGCGCTGTGGCTCAATGGTAGAGCGCTAGCCTTGAGCTGAAGAGCTGAGGGGCAGCGCCCAGGCCCAGAGTTCAGGCCCCACAACCGGAACCCCCCCCCAAAAAAAATCTAGATTTGGTTTCTTCAATGGAAGATGATATTCATATTCTCTTTAAGCCTGTAGAGGTAAGTCAGATCAATATATCTTTACATAATAATACAATTATATATCAATATATAATTAGTCCAGTTCACTATGGTGCTACAGTTGACTTGGTGACATAGCTGGACAAGAGACTAAGGCTTCCTAAATCCATTTGCCATATCCAGCAAAGAGAAGTCCTAGAAGTCATCTATTGTTTTTGTGTTTTGCCTAGGCCTAGATTCCATCTCCATCTTCCACAATAATAAACAGTACCCATCTTAGTTACCCAGAACCATTGTGTAAAGATAAGGGATTGATAGGTAACATAACCACATGTATTCACTCAGCTCAAAAAATACAAAGACTGCAAATAAGAGCTTCAATTTTGAGGTTTTGTTCCCATTTTCTGCCTGGGGAGTAGAAAAATGCTCCTCTTCCCACCACACTTTTTTCATTTTTTCCCTACTTTATCCTGTTATACCAAAACAAAACCTTCCTAAAACTTCTCGATGCTCTGAGACACCTTGAAATTCCTTTCCCTTTTCTATCTCAAGTCAGGAGCCCCTTTATTTAGATAAATACATGGTAGCAGAATCACATGCAGGTACGGACTGAACCCCTGGGGGTCAGGCTTTGATGGCAATCAGGTTTTTAGGGGTTTCCTGGGGACTCTTGATCTTCATAAACGAGGAAGAAGCCCTACTTCCCATACTGTATTTCGGTGGTGACTCCTCCAAAGACAGAACTGGATCTGGCTGGCAACAGAAATACTTGTGATGCAAAATCATGCACAATGACAAGGAAAAAGAGGAAACACAGTCACACATTTCTGTCTTGAAGAAAACCACAGAGGTTTGATCTCATTTCCTTTTTAACTAAAGAAGCCAAGGCTTTAGACTTTCAGGCTAAAGATGGTCGTAGTGAAGGAGATTTGGTACAAGGAGGGCAACACCAGAGGGAAATGGTTGCAAGCACACACAAGTCACTTGACAAGATCAAAGCACTTGTCTCTAACTCTGTGGCTTCATTGGCCACAGTATCGGTGCTTATTGGTGGCATTGCATGGTTGACCCAGAAATATCTCTATTTAGAAATCAAAGTTCACATGCCAACCCAAACCAATATATTCCTTGAATCTGTAGGCCTGTAGGCTTGGGTTGACAGGGTTCCAACAGATAACGTTTACAGGGAAACTCAAGACAGTGCAGATGGATTATGCTGTGTCCCAGGTCAGGATCCACAGAAAACACCACCTCTCAGTGGCTGTGCTCTGAGAAGGGATCCTCTGCATACTTCCTCTGAGTCCCTCATGCTCCTGAGCAGGCAGGTCCTGTATGCGCCTTGCTCACCATTGGGTATACATTCCTGGTCCACTCTGCAAACAGGTTTTTCCGACATGGACCCTGACGCCAGGTCTTTGCTGCCAGGAAAAGGGAAGGTCTCAGACCTGTAGCTATAGTCATCAGGCACATAGAAAACTGTTTCAGTCTGGCTTTTAGAACAGCTCCAGGCCTTTCATAGAAATAAGGAAGGAGGAGGCTGGTGCTGGTGGCTCATGCCTGTAATTCTAGCTACTCAGGAGCCTGAGATCTGAGGATCACAGTCTGTAGCTATCCTGGGCAGGAAAATCTATGAGGTTCCTGTCTCCTGTTAACTACCAAAAAAAAAAAAAAAGCTGGAAGAGGAACTGTGGCTCAAATGGTAGAGAGCTAGCCTTGAGCACAAAAAGTTCAGGAACAGCACCCAGGCCTTAAGTTCAAGCCTTAGGACTGACAAGGGGAAAAAAAAGCAAGAAAGAGAGAGAAAGAAAGAGAAAGAGAGAGAGAGAAAGAGAGAAAAAGAAAGAAAGAAAGAGGAAAAGAAAGACAAAAAGGAAGGCAGGCAGGCAGGCATTGCTTGACACCTCATCTGGTTTTGGCAAAACCTCAGTGCTTCCCACTTACGGAATATACTCATTTAAACTTACAGCAATCAACTGGGCATTGTGGCTCATGCCTCTAATTCTAGCTACTTAGGAGGCTGAAACAGGAAGCTTGTAGTATGAAGCCGAGGCAGAAAAAATCTCCAATTAAACAGAAAAAATACCAGACTGGAGCCATAGTTCAAATGATGGAGAGCCATCCGTGGACAAGAAAGCTCAGTAAGAGTGCAAGAGCCTGAGTTCAAGCCCCAGTACCAGTACCAAATTAAAAAGAAATCCCAGAGTTATGGTAGTTTATGCTGTCCAGTGGGAGTTGGAGGCAGGACACATGAATTTCAGGCCAGTCAGGACCACAGTGTGGGATACCCTTTCTCAAACACGTGCATGCACAAATGAATCAACCAAGGCCGGGTATGAAATGTGAATCAGTCTTCCTGATGGGTGCGTAGAGCAGCTTTGGAAGATCTTGTGTGTTGTTATCTTCCTATCTAAAGGTGGCCTCAGCGAGGAGGGGCAAAGGCAAAGCTGTGTCTATGAGAAGGTGGCATTTTGTTTAGGCATTGGCGGGCATTTAAAGGTGGCTAGTGTGGGCTGGGAAGGTGGCCCAGTGGTAGAGTGCTTGCTTTGCATGCATGAGGCCCTGGGTTCGATTCCTTAGCACCACATAAGCAAAAAAGAAAAAAGCCGGAAGTGGCGCTGTGGCTCAAGTGGTAGAGCGCTAGCCTTGAGCTGAAGAGCTGAGGGACAGTGCCCAGGCCCAGAGTTCAAGCCCCACGACTGAACCAAAAAAAAAAAAAAAAAGTAAAGGTGGCTAGAGTGATAGGGAGAAGGGAACAGTTTTACATGCAGGGTATTTTCAGATTACTATATCAGTGTAATTATAAATTAAAATAAAGCAGATTACAAAATTGCCCATGAAATGGAATAACAGAAATACATGCGTAGACAATGAAAATAACCAGAAGGAAAGATAGTCAAAATAGTGGCATATATTCTGTGTAATAAGATCATGTTTCCTTTTCTGTATCTTAATTTTTTTCTTCTCCTTTCTTTTCTTTTTTTTTTTAAATAATAAGCATGGGTTAGGTTAACAAAATGAAAACAAAACATCCATTTAAAATTGTATATAACCTCTAGAGAAGGCAGAGGAAGCCAGGTAAAACTGGTCTCCCATGTCCCCTTTGCTCCTTCCCCTGTGAACTGACCTAACTTGCACCCCAGCCGTGCCCTGTTTCTCTTCTTACCGCATGGGGCAGCAAGTCTTGGGCAATTCTGATGTTAGTGGAGCTCCACTAGCCCATCCATGAGAGTGCCCTACTTGCAGCTGCATAGATGTTAGATATGATCCATTAGCCAGGTGCTGGTGGCTCACGCCGGTAATCCTAGCTACTCAGGGGGCTGAGATCTGAGGATCCCGGTTCAAAGCCAGCCCAGGTAGGAAAGGCTGTGAGACTCTTATCTACCCAGAGTTCAAGCCCCACAACCACACCACCACCAGCACCACCACCAACAAAAGATCCATTAGAAGTGTGACCCAGGGAAGGATAAGGAATGTGTAGCACCAAATGTTTCTGTAGAATAACAAAGAACATGTGTCTGTAGACTCCTAGGGTCTTCTAGGCCATCTACAAGAACAAAGCCCTCCCATCTTTTCTGCTACAGCAACATGAGACCATAGGAATCCCAAGTCCAGTGTGGGGACAGGACTCCTTGTCTGAGTGGTCCACAGTCTAAACAGTGACTCCTGCAGTGGTCAGCTTTTGTAGGTCAGCTGGTGAGGCATTCTTAAAATGCAGCTGACTGGAGGCGCTATAGGAATTGAAAACAAATCAAAGGCAAGTATGGGGCTGCGAGTGTTGCCATATGCTACTTGGGGGTCCTAAAACAAGGGGCAGGCTGGAAAATATGCCCTTTGTAGTTCTTTGAGGAGAGGTTTGTTTGTCCTCTTACCCATACTTAAGCTTTGCATCACACCTGTCAATTATGGTAGAAAACTTTGGAAATAAATAATTTGTAAATTTTAAGTGGCACACCATTTTGAGTAAGGAAATAGAATATCTCACCAGGCTTCTCTATGTCCTGGGGAATATGAATCATCCATCTCCAGGGTTCCTACACTGTATATACTACCTACCTATTGATTACTTAGTAACCATTATCATTTAGCAGATGGGCATTCCATCATGGCGCTCCAGGCCTTGCATTCAAGCCATAGAACACAAGACTAGTGATGCTGGTAACTCAGATATGCCTGAGGGACTGTAAAGTTTTAAAAAATGGAAGTTCTTCACTTAGGAAGAAAAAGTTCTACACTATAGTGAAGCTGCTAAGATATTTTGAGAGAGAGAAAACATACCCACATAATTTTGATTATATTGTTATAATTATTCCACTTTATTGTTTAGCTATTGCTAATCTCATACTGTACCTAATTTATAAATTAATCTTTATAGGCAAAACACAGTAGACATAGGGTACTATCAGCAGTCTGTGCATCTACTGGGGATCCTGAAACATGCCCACAGATTAGAGGAGACTTAAAACTATCTTTATTCTGTCACCATCTTCCCTTGTTTTGCAGTCCGACCACTTTTCTCTGCATGTTCTTTGTTTCTTCTTTCAGGTCCAGGAACAGACTTTCTAGTCTGGAAGTTGTCTTCTTATCTGTCTGCCTTTTAAAGTCTTAAAGAGGAGGTATAATGAGCCTTGGCTATTGAGAGAACAGTATTTTCTAAACTGTGACTTGAGAAATATCAGCAAGACAAGAAATCTGTGTCATGGGCTACAGCCATAATTTCATATATTGAGGAAGACAGAACTAGAATCGAAGATGAATGAATGGTTTGAATTAAAATATGGGTATATTGCATAAGTAAATACAAGTACAATTTCCTAGAACTTGTATGAAACTTAGAATTTAGATTTATGTACACATATATACCATACATACACACTCATACAGAAGTAGGCACACATTATATGTCTGTATGTGTCTGAGTACTAGTCTGTTATAAAGCATTGATGGGCCATGGTGAGACAAGTATGAAAGTCACTGGGTTAGGTAGTTGCTATTGACACCAGTGATATAACTAGATAGGCGCAGATGCTCCTTGACTTACACATGGTTAAAGCCTGAGACACTCACAGTGTGTGTCTTCCTTTGCCTTATTTATATGCAGGCCAGCGATGGCTTTAATTGCTGGTTCAGCATCTCTACTACCATTGCAAGTCATATGGTAAGTGACTTTTCTCCCCTACTCTTCCAAGAGATAAGCTGAGCTTCTATTATCTCTATGAAGTTCTTCCTGGCTCTCCCATCAAAACTATTCTTTCTTGGCACAGATAAGGAACATATTGTGAGTGAATATATTGTAAATGGAAAATGCATTTAATCTACCTAACCTATTGTACATGCTAATTTAATCTCAGAAATACAGACCATTGTAGGACCTGAAGTGTGTGTGTGTGGTGGGGTGGGGGGCGCCTAGGGAGCAGACACAGAGGCAGAGGTAGACAGAAAGAACAATATGGGAATACGCCAAATTCAAAAATTCCAAGGATTGCTGGGCGCTGGTGGCTCACACCTGTAATCTAAGCTACTCAGGAGGCTGAGATCTGAGGATCTCGGTTCAAAGCCAGACTGGGCAGGAAACTCTGTGAGACTCTTATCTCCAATAAAACCACTAGAAAACCAGAATTGGCACTGTGGCCAAGCGGTAGTTTGCCTTGAGCTGAAGAGCGCAGGGACAGCGCCCAAGCCCAGAGTTCAAGCCCCATAACCGACAAAAAAAAAAAAAAAATCCAGGGATCTACTGAACACATAATCAGTCCAAAAGTTGTAGGTGGTCTGTTGTATTTAGGGGACTATCTATATATTTGGTCTCTGTCCCCAGTTCACAGAGTTCCTCAAACCCTTGAAATAGCTTAAGTAATGTGAATATTTTTTTGGGGGGGAGGGTCCGGTCATGGGTCCTGAACTCTGGGCCTGGGCGTTGTCCCTCAGCTCTTCAGCTCAAGGCTAGTACTCTACCACTTGAGCCACAGCGCCACTTCTGGCTTTTTTCTTTTTGCTTATGTGGTGCTGAGGAATCAAACCCAGGGCCTCATGCATGGAAGGCAAGCACTCTACCACTGAGCCACCTTCCCAGCCCTGTGAATATCTTTTGTTGTTCATAATGAGACCCTTTTATCCATAGCTGAGTTTCTGCTCATGAGGAGTCTTCTGATGGGTCTCTAGATAGTTTTGGAATGGTGTTGTTTTCCAGAGACACTAACCACAAGATTAAAAGGCTGGAATTTTCATCCCTAGCCAACCTCTGAGGGGAGAGAGAAGTTGAGAAGTTGAAGATTTCCACCCACCAATGCCCAGTGATTTAATGAGTCATATTTACAAAAGCAACATCTCAAAAAACTCCCCTAAGTAGTGAGGTTAGGGGAACTTCTGGGGTGATAAACACAAGAGAGCTGGTTTTGGTAAGGAAAAAACCACACATTTAGCATCAGGAAAGAAATCAGGGAAAGACAATATAGGACAAAAAGGAAAAACTGTACATAGCTCTTCAATGGCTTCCTTTGCCTTATTTATAAGCAGTGATGGCTTTAACTGCTGATTCAGCATCTTTACTACCATTGTAGGTCATATGGTAAGTGATTTTTCTTTCCTACTTTTCCAAGAGAGAAGTTGAGCTTCTGTTATCTCTATGAAGTTCTTTCTGGCTCTGTCTGCCATGAAACCTACTGTTTCTTGGCACAGATAAGGAACATATTGCTTGAATCATTTATTTAGAAATTAACTTCTTTCTGGATATGCATTGCAATGTCCTAATAATGGAGAGTGTTTACAACATGAAGCAGAAGCTGTCTTGTCTAGACTCACATTTTGGTTTTGTCAATCCTTACATTTTGTAGCAAAACTGTCTCTACAGATGCAAATCATCCAGGTGACTAAATTTTTCAGTGGTTGCATGCAAAAAGTAAAAAGAAGTGAATAAAATTGATGTTAAGATATTTTATGTAGTCCTATATACCCCAGGCTTTCTTATTTATGATCTATTTGACATTAATTGGGGGTACTAAGTCTTTGATTTTGGTTTGCATTTTACAGTGACAACACATTTCAGTTCAAAAGTAGTTGCATTTTGAGTCTCAGCTGTGAGTGGTTAGTGGCTTTCATATTAGTACAGCTCCATAGTTAACCACATACAGAGGTTAAATAACTTTCCAAGGCTGCCCAACTGTTCTACTCTAGAGCCAGGATGCACATCGAGATGTGTCTGCCTGAGACTAACCCATTGGTCACTTTGCTAGCTGCCTCTAGTGCTGCCTTAGGGTATGGCGGCAAGGGGAGGAGTTCTTAGTTGTAAAGAATAGAGGAGTAGGATGGTGCGAGGATACTCTGAGCAAAACAGCAGTAGGGAGAAGCCAGTAGTTCAGATGATGCTGACTGTGAGGTGGTATGGACGTTAAGAGAGCTAGGACTTATGCCAGGTGTGGGGATGCATGCCTATAACCTCAGCTTCTTTGGAAGATCTAAAGTTTAAAACCAGTCCTGTCATAATAAGGGCTTATCTCAAAACCAAAAATGCAAATAAAAAAGTTGAAGCATTGCTCAAATGGTAGAGTATTTGTCTGGTATGCACAAGGCCATAGTTTCAATTCCCAATCCATCCTTCCTTTTCCCCTGCCCCCCGGCCAACAAACACATAGTTCAACATGAAAGACAGTGGGGTCTCTAAACAGGACGTCTTGAAGGGAGAGCAAGAAAGCAATACCCATCTTAAAGTCAGAGATTGTCTGTTGAGAAACAGAAGAAACCAAAAATCACAGGAGTTAAGGAGGCCAAGAAGCTGTCAGGTCCGGGTGTAAGATGTTATAGTAACCCAAGTTGCAGGCAGGAGACAGGTAAAAAGAAAATACATTGAAATAGGTATTGGAGCCCTTCTCTGAAGCTTATTATAGAGAGAAAACACACTTGGAAAGTATCTCATGGGCTTTGACCAAGGAACCCACCAGTGAAGATAATGTCTAAAGTAATAGTCACAGATGTGGCTAGGATGGTCTTGGGTAAGTTTACAGAAGAAACAGTAAAACAACGGGAAAATTCTATTTGTATAGAAATGAAAAACTTTAGTACAACAAAAATTATATAACTGAGGTTAGTTATAAATAAATCCCTGGCTAAAACCTTGCAATATGAAAGAACCAAGTTAATAAATAATATATAAATAACTCAGAAGAGAATAAAACAAGAAGGAAAACCTTGAATTGGCAGCTCACTGAGAAAACTATATACGGCCAAGAAACAAGCATAAGTAATCTCACATGAAATCTTATTCAGAATTTTGGTACTGAAAATAAATATTCACCTATCAGATTGAAAATATGAAACAAGAATGTAGCAATTAAGCAACTAAAAGAATATTCACAGCTGTTTTATTGTCTCTGTGACTGCCTGGGTCTGCTGGATTTTGCTGGGAGGGTGTGCTATACATGTTACTGGCTTGGGCTGCACTCACCTGACTGTCAGGGTGGGAGGATCTAGGATGACATGCTTGCAGTTAGATGTTGGATTGGCTGAGGGCTGGAAGCTCAGTTTAGGCTCAATTGAAGAATCTACCTAAGACATTTGCATTAGCTAGTCTCCTCACAGTCAGGTGAAAAGAAGGATTATGTCTCACACCAAAAGACCTACTCCAAAAGACCGAGTAAAAGCTATATCCATGAGCAAGGCCTTATCTCTGCCATGAGTTTTGCTGGGTAAACTCACACAGGGAGAGTGTTCTGAAAGGACAGGGAACTTTCCATCAGTGCAAAATGTTTATTTTCAGATTAAGTCTTTTTTAAGGACAATCAGCTATTCCTCATCTAAGTTGAAGAAATTGATTAAAACTCAGGTGAATTTACTACCTTTCTAACTTAGGAGTTGCTTCCTCACAGAAGATGAATTGCAAAGGGGGGAAGGTAGTTATGATTGGATAATATGAAGGTCTTCCTATTAAAATATAAATGGTCTTGTTCCATTTGATATCATTAATCTTTTAGCTATTTAAAAATAACAAACGTTGCAATGTATCTTAAAGTTTTCAATGTCCTTCTTGAAAATCAGGTTCTTGTCAATCAGGTACTTTTGAAGTATTTAATACAACTTAAATTTTAATTACAGTTTCTATTTTAATTGATGACACATTTGTATGGCTCAGGATTCAAAAGATACAATCAGGGCTGAAGACATGGCTCAAATGGTAAGGTTCTGGGCTAGCACATTCAAGGCCTTGAGTTTACACCTCAGAATCACCAAATGTTTTTTAAGTATAACTAGATACACTGTGAAATGTTTCTTTCACATTCTTTTATCTCCAAGCAATCCTGTTCTTCTCCCCAGAGATAAACAATAGTTTCTAGAATTCTATGTCCTTTCAGAGATATTTAAAATACACAATATATGAGGAACTTCCTGTAGCATTCTCCTTTGGTCCTCACACAAACAGTGGCTTACAATACATATTATTTTTGTTTTTTGGCTTGTTTTCTTTTTCTACTTAAAAATCCTAGCTTGAAGAATAAAGTAGTATGAGAAGCTAAGCTCAACCCTAAACAGACATTTATTAAAATGGTCAAAATCAGCAAATCTAGTAAGCTCACATCTGTAGGATTTGGTCAAAGGGTTTACACAGATTTATCAAATCTACAGAAACGCAGGAAGGACAGTGGAGGCTGGACCTGTGGCTCTTCCTGCTTGGAAGGCAATTCCCACCTCCCCCGGATCCTTGAGTAGAAGAATTATTCCCAGCAGATTCAGCAACCAGTGGATATTGGCAGGTCCCACTTCCCACAGCTGAATCTTGTAAAGATTATTTCTGCATGGGTGGTGGCATCTAAGTAGTAGTACCTGTTTTCCTACCCCAACATAAGAAGGATCTTGTGGGTCTATCAAAGTGTAGTCCCTAGTTTTCTCCAAGCATTGACCCATGGGAGGCCTGCTTTGGTGGGTTTAATAGCTTCATCTCTTCCAGCTTCCTGAGATGGATATATCTGGCAGATAGACCTGGCAGCTAGTGAATACTGACCATCCCTTCTCCAGATCTGGGTGGTATATGATCTGTGTTAGGCAATGGTAGCACAAGTTCCCATTTCCTTTAAACACACAGTAAGGAGGACCCAGGTACAGCTCGTGAATAGTCAGCTCCCTATGCTGTTCTCCCATGTAAAGTTTCTGCCCAAGCACAGCTTAGAGCTAGCCGTTAAGAAAAGTAACACAACACACTGACACTGAGAGAAATTTAATCAGACTGTGGAGCAATTTCTTTCCCCAGGTCATAATTGACAACAAATGAGCAATCAACTAGCAATTAGTAGAGACTAATAACTGGCTATAATACTAGTGAAAACTTAAATTTGAGAGAGAAAGATTGAGCAGAAACATAAAAGGCAATACCAATGCAATAAAAATAGATGTTAGATGTCACTGAATTAGTCAAGCAAAATCACTAAACAAAGCAACAACAATCCCCCAAAGGGGAAAAGTAGTATTTCAGAGGTGGTACAGTATAGCAACTAAAATGTTCAGTTTTTTTGACAACAGTTATAAGACATACAAAGAAACAGGAAAGTGTGACCTATACAAAAGGAAAAAAATGAACATGAAAAACCACCTGTAAGGTACAAAGATTTTGGCCTTAACAAAGAAAGACTTCAAAGAAACTCCTGTAAATACATTTTAAAGAACTCAAGGAGACTACATCTATAGAAATAAAGGAAATGGGGCTGGGAAAATGGCTCAGTGGTAGAGCGCTTGCCTTGCATGCATGAGGCCCTGGGTTCGATTCCTCAGCACCACATAAGACGAAAGAAAAAAGCTGGAAGTGGCGCTGTGGCTCAATGGTAGAGCGCTAGCCTTGAGCTGAAGAGCTGAGGGACAGCGCCCAGGTCCAGAGTTCAGGCCCCACAACCGGACCCCCCCCCAAAAAAAAGAAATAAAGGAAAGTATGATGACAGTGTCTCATCAAATAGAAAATACAAATAGATACAAATAATGAAATTAAACCAACTGAAAATTGAGAGTTGAAAAGTGAAAACTCACTAGAGCAACTCAACAATAGATCTGAGTTGAAGAAAGAACAGAGATTGTAAAATTCAAAGAGCAAAGAGAATAAGATAAAGAATCTGAGACTCAGAGGAATATGAAACACCATTAAGTCCACCAAAGTATATTAATGAGCATACCAGGAAAAGAAAAAAGAGAGAAACAGAAAACAGAGAGGAAACAGAAAAATAAGTTTCAAAGAAGCAATGGCTGAAAATCGCCCCCCTCCTTTTTTTTTGTTAGTTGTGGGGCTTGAACTCTGGGCCTGGGCGCTGTCCCTCAGCTCTTCAGCTCAAGGCCAGCACTCTACTACTTGAACCACAGCACCACTTCCGGTTTTCTGGTGGTTTTTATTGGAGATAAGAGTCTCACGGACTTTCCTGCTGGACTGGGCTTTGAACTGCAATCCTCAGATCTCAGCCTCCTGAGTAGCTAGAATTATAGGCATCAGCTATCAGGCCCAGCCCCACCCTTTTGGCCTACCAACTTCCTGGTGTTTCATTTTGCTGAACTTTGATTTTGGCTTTTTTTAAAAATAAGTTTCTTTTTTATTGTGAAAATACTGTACAGAGGGGTTACAGTTACATGAGCAAGGTAATGAGTACATTTCTTTTTTTTTTCTTTTTTCTTTTTTTGTGTCTGGTCCTGGGGCCTGAACTCTGGGCCTGGGC
>NW_012267248.1:4396726-4425022 GCF_000151885.1 Dipodomys ordii
CCACTGAGCCACCTTCCCAGCCCATGAGTACATTTCTTATCAAGCATTGTTGCCTCCTCCATTGTGATTTTGGCTTTCTAAGGCAATACACTGAGATCTCATTTGAATCTATCATATTTTTGTTAATACATTTGTATACACTTGCATACTACCCAATGCATTTATGAGTTTATTAGTTAAATCTAGCTTTTACATTTAAGAGAAAACATAATAAAATGATATTATATAGTAATGTAATAAAATATAAGAGAGCCTTTGTCTCTCTGTGCCTGACTTATATCACTTTTTTCCAAATCTTTCCACTTCGTTACAAATGGTACAATATCATTCTTTCTATCAGATGGGTCTTGATCCTTTTGTCCAGTGAGGGGCATCTGGGCTGATTCTGTCCCATAGCTACAGTGGATAGTGCTTCAATACACATGGTTATGCTGGTGGCTTTACTTTATCCTGGTTTGTAATCTTTGGATAAATGCCCAAGCGTGGAACTACTGGATCATATGATAGTTCTATGTTGAATTTTTTATGAACTTTTGCACTGCTTTCCAGAGTGGCTGAAAAGTTTACATTTCCATCAACATTGTATTAGGGCTCCCTTTTGGGCACATAATTGCCAATATCTGTCAGCATTTATTTTCTTAATAATGACAATGAGGTGGAATCTCAATGTTATTTTGACTTGCATTTCCTTT
Source organism: Dipodomys ordii (assembly GCF_000151885.1). NCBI lineage: Eukaryota > Metazoa > Chordata > Mammalia > Rodentia > Heteromyidae > Dipodomys > Dipodomys ordii. The sequence continues at coordinate 4,397,419 of NW_012267248.1, forward strand.
ATGGCCAGAGATGTTGAGCATTTCTTCATGAGTTGATTTACCATTTTTACTTCTGAGAAGACTCTCTTTACCTCATTAGCCCATTTAATCATTGGGTTGTTGGCTTTTGAAGGTCTAATTTTTTAAGTTCTCTGTATATTCTGAATGAGGCTATTGTCTGGTGTATAGCCAGCAAAAATCTCTCATTCTGTAGGTTGTGTTTTTATACTGCTGGCTATGTCTTTTGCCATGCAGACACTTTTTAGTTTGATGTAGTCCTATTTATCAAGTCTCTCTTTGATTTGCTGTGGTTTTTATCTTTACTCAGAAAACTCCTACTTGTCCCCAGGAACCCTGTTTCCCCTACTGGTTTTTTTTGGTCAGTCATGGGGCCTGAACACTGGGCCTGGGTGCTGTCCTGAGCTCTTCAGCTCAAGGCTAGCACTCTACCACTTGAGCCACAGTGCCACCTCGGCTTTTTCTGTTTATGTGATGCTAAGCAATTGAACCCAGGGCCTCATGCATGTGAGCCAAGCACTCTACCACTGAGCCACCTTCCCAGCCCCTACTCTACTCTTTCTTGTAATAGTTTCATGGTTACAGGTCTTACATTGAGGTTTTTAACCCATTTTGAATTAATGCTACTACAAGGTGGTATATAAGGATCCAGTTTTGATTTTTCTGCATGTGGATATGCAGTTTTGCCAGCACCATTTGTTGAAGAGGTTGTCTTTCTTCCAGCGAATGTTTTTGGCTTCCTTATCAAATATCAAATGGTTGTAGGTCTGTGGGTTTATTTATGGGTCTTCTATTCTGTTTCATTGGCCTTCAGGCCTATTTTTGTGCCAGTACCAAGCCATTTTTAAAAATTAAAATAGCTCTGTAATAGAGTTTGAAGTTTGGTATTGTTATTTCTGTAGCACTACTCTGCCTGCTAAGGGGTGCTTTTGTTATATAGAATCTTTTGTTTTTCCATATAAATATTTTGATTGCTTTCACTATGTCATCAAAGAAATGTTGAAATTTTTGATGGCTATTGCATTGAATTTGTAAATTGCTTTGGACAGTATTGCCATTTGCACGATGTTAATTCCTCCAATCAAGTCTTCCATTTCCTTACATCATCTTCAATTTTCTTTAATTTCTAGTTTTCACTATAGAGTTCCTTCACATCTTTGGTTAATTCCTAAGTATTTTAATATTTTGAGGTTATTGCAAATGAAATTGCTCTCTTGATTTCAGTCTCAATGTTCTTATCACTAGCATAGATAAAAGCTACTGATTTTTGTAGATCGATCTTATGCCACTTTACCAAAGATTTGGATTAGCTTGGAGGAGGAGTATATAGAGTCTTTTAACTACAGGATTATGTCACTTGCAAAAAAGGGATAGTTTATTTCTTCCTTCTCTATTTGTATCCCCTTTGTATTTTCTCTTGCCCTATTGCTCAGGTCAGTACTATATTGAAGTAGTAGTAAGGAAGTCTGTGTTCTATAACTCTGTTCTTTTTTTAAAGTAATGCAGTGTTTTCACTTTATATCTTCATTTCACCTTTATTTTTTTAAAAAAATTACTTGTTGGCACAGCTGAGGGACAGCGCCCAGGCTCAGAGTTCAGACCTTATAACCAGCAAAAAAAAAAAAGAATCTATTTCCTACCAACAAAGATGGCTATAAAAGACAAGGAGGATAATATTAAGTGTTGGTAAGGAGGAGAATTTAAAACCCTCATATTCTGCTATTGGAAGTATTAAGGACGTTGCTTTAGACAATAACCTCAAAAACTCACATATGTGACCTAGAAATTCCTGGGTACATGTCTAAGAGAAATACAGGAATATGTACACACAAAAACACATACAAAAAGGCTCATTAGTAATATTGAGAAAAGCTTACATGTGGAATTAGTCTAAATGTCCATCAACCAATGAATGGATAATAAGTAGAATGTGGTATGTTCATGTGTTGGAATATTATTGGCCAGAAGAGGGGATAAAATACTGATGCATGCTCTTACATAGATAAACTTTGAAGATATTATGATAAGGGGCAGAAACCAGAAACAAATGACTACAGATTGCGGTTCTATCATTAAGAAATTTCTAGGGGAATCTATAGAAATGAAAACAGGTGACATCCAGAACGGGAATTGGGGAGAGGGTCTAGTGATTGACACAGAGTTTGATCTGGGAGTGATAAATATTTGGGAGTGATAGTGTGATAATATGTGCATAATTCTATGAATAGACTACAAACAATTGAACCATTCACTATAAATTAATGTATATTGTGGTGTGAAATAAATGTTCACAAACACAAAAGTATTAGTTGCATAGGGCTTGGGATCCCATGGAATTAGTTAGGTTGTTGGCTAGGACCGAAGTCAACTGAGAGTATGATGGAGCTGGATGATATGATTCCAAGGCTGCTGCCCAGCATGTACTAACTGTCAGCAGATGGCCTCAATCTGTTATTTCTTGCCAAGTGGCCCTTTCCATAAGGCTGCTTGATTGTTCTCAGAATACAACAGCTGACATGAGTGACTGAAGAAAGCAAGGTGGAAGGTATTCTGGCCTTTATAACCTATTCTATGTCATGCACAGGCATTTCATCAAACTCCTATTGCTTTTATAAGGGCATGAAATCAAGAGGAAGAGTCACTGGTGGCCCTCTTGGAAGTTGGCTCCCACAAGTGGGCTTACAGCCAGCTGTCTTCTTAGTGACTCCAGCTTTTCCACCTCATTAGTCATACTCACTGCTCAGCTCATACTAATGCAATACACAGCACACCCCTGTGACCCCCTTTGAAAGGCAGCTCAAGTTTCTGCTCTGGATCTGAATGTGTGCATACATATGTCCGTATCATATTCTTATACATTATTTTTCAGAAAGTTTCACTTGTTTGCCTCAAAGTAATGGGTCTTCTTAGAGAAATGAATTTTTAGCATGAGTTAAATATGAGAAACCCCATCTGTTTTTCCTTTTTCTTCCTAATACTATTTCCTATGGCACTTACTTGGCAAAAACAGGAATCAGTAGGAAATTATGGCCCTTCCAGTTAAGAACAAAGAAACTCCAATGCTTCATTCTAAAAAATCAACACCCAACTCCTGACCCAAACCTTCTGTGATGTTTTCAGATCAATAGAGAGATGCTGATTTGTATCAAATTAGTTAAGAGTCTGTCAGTCTTTGGATATTTTTGAAGCCATTGAATTAATTAGGGTTTTTCAGGAGGATGGGACATTTTGCCTTCATCTCCAATAATTCATGTGCAGGTAAGCTTTGACTCAATGATTATATTGGGAGACGCTAGGATTGGGCATCTTCGTGGTGACCCTGTGTAAGAATACTGCTTTGCCCTCATTGCATGAGCTCTTCACTCCTGAAAGGAGCTGAAAATAAACCCTAACTTCTATAGCTAGCAAAAGAGGGATACAGCAACACTCAATAGTGAACGTGGGAGAGGGGCAATCAGGGTCCACAAAATGTTATGGCTTCACAATTAGTTGACAGGCTCCCTTGCTACTTGGCATCAGCATGAAACCATTTATTCTTCCTGGTCATTTTCATGGGTCATCAGAGCTCTTACTCAACAAAAGATAGTCAATCCTGTGTTCTTCATAACAGACTTGGATCTCAGAGAAGGGGAGGAGAAAGGAGCTGAAGTATTTATGGGTTCATATTGCAAATATGAATCTTGATCTAATTAAATGGTATTTTTTACTGGAAAGATTTAGGGTAGCAAGTGTGCACACGTATAGTAGGGTTGATGAACGAGAGGGAAGAAATAAAGCTAAATTCTTGTAATTTGTAATAAGAAGTCAACAATAAGTCCTAAAATTGAAAACCTAGGCCAAAGTACAGTTCAACCCTATCTGCTAAAATGTAGTTACAGAAATTGCAAGTGAGAGAGAGCCAGAACAGGACAGGTGTTTTTCTCACAAGCCTTGTGGAACTCTACATTATGTGCATGCTTAACTGTAATGAATAAACAGGAAGTTTGAAAGAGGAAGTTACAAGTGCTAAAGTCACAACTCGCAATACTTCTGCCTACCACACCAACTCTCGCTCTGACACCAGCGGGGCTTCAACAATCCACCTGAATTCTAAACTGTCAACTGATGCCTCCGAGCCTAAAGGCTCAGTTCCACAAGACTGGATCCCACTTCTGACACCAGTTTAACCCAAGCTTTCTGTATTTCTGATCAACAGCTATAAATTGAAGAGACTCCTCCTCTAGAGGAGCTCACAGGACCCAGGAAAACATTGAACTCCCATTTCCTGGTTGATTTTTGAAGGGCATTATAGAAGACAGAACGGGAAGAGGTACAGGGTCCTGAGCACATGAGTGCCTATGCCAGCAGAGTTAGGGTGGACGACAGTTATGACCTCTAAAGAGCTAGACAATCTGTCGAGGTATGGTTACAGGTGACAAGAAATGTATTTACACTATTTACACCAGAAAGGGGGCCTGTGACTACCTTGTCCTGGGCTGGATACCCAGGACCAAGAGCAGCCTCGACCACCAAGCCTCCAAGCCTCCAATAGCAGCCCAACCTTTATTAGTTGGTCTGCAAACCTCCACCTCTCAGACCTCCAAAGCTCTGATGGGGAAGACTTTTCCTTTCCTTCCTTCCTCCTCCTCTGCAGGCCTCTCTGCTCTCCACAGGCCTGCCCTGCTCTGCTCCTGCAGGCTTTCCCCTCCTGCTGGCTCCCTCTCCTCTCCCCCATGGCTCGAACACACAGCCTACATGTAGGCTACGGCCCTCCCTCCCTCCAACGGACTAAAGGTTCCATCTGCCTAACGGTTTCCAACCACCATTCATGCCCCTCCCCAAGCTGCCCATTGTCCAATCATTTCTTGACAGCTTGCCGCCCCGCCCCCTCCAGCAGCACGCCCCGCCTCTTTCTGCAGCATGCCCCACCCCTTCAGCAGCACGCCCCACAGCGGTGACGTCAGCCTCTCGATGCCCCGTTCCCTCTGGTGGTGGGGTCTGTGGAGTGGTGAGGCTTTCCTCCTGATGCCCCGCCCCCTCCAGTGGGCCAAGCCATGGGGCCACACTGATTATTGGGGTCCTGTTTCTGTGCAAGATGAGGTCACCATTCAAAAGCTCATTACATCTTGTTTTAGAACTTTATGGACCCCCCCAGGCTCCACCCACCAGCCTGGGGAAGTAGGTGGAGCCAAAAATCTCAATCCTAAATATTTGGTCTTTCTGTTGAGTAGCACCATTTTGAAGCTGTCTAAGGGACCTCATCTCAAGTCACTTTACCAGAATAAAAAGATATAATTAGAAGAGCTCCTTGTGACCAAGAAAAGGAATTTCTATAGCTCATAAAATCTCAAATAGTTTAGGAATTCTGCTAGGGATCTGGAATAAGAACAAATATATTTCCAACATTCTAGGAATTTCGACCCTCAACTTAGGTTTGTCACTAACATCTTAGGATGCTGCTATGACTATGGGCTAAAAATATGGCTGTCAAGTATCATGACATATGTTGGGGTCTTTCCTGACCTGGTGTCCCCATCTGTGATGGAAGCTGCTGGTCCATTTCCAGCACATTTGGTCCACCTATCTTCTCTAATTATTGGAATGCAGACAATATGCCCACGATGACTGTGGCCATGAGGAAATCTTAGGAAATGTTTACAAGGTCAGTATGCATCCGTTTATTTTGTATTGCTATCATAAAATAATGACTTTGAAGAAAAGAGATTAGATACTCCATAAAAGGAAAAATAGAAAAGAAAGAAGTTTATTTTGCTTACAGTTATGTAGGTCCAAAAGTATGGTGTGGTATGTTCAACTTTGGGGAAGCTTGTGGCTTACATTGTAAGAAGGAAAAGGAAGAAGAGGAAGAGGAGGAGGAGGAGAAAGAGGAGGAGGAAGAAAAAGTCATATACTCAAAGGATATGAGCAAGACATAAAGCCAAGACTGGGGAGAGCCAGGCTTATTGGTTTTAGAAAGATCCTCCTCTCTAGAGACTACCTACAGCAATTACTCCATAATTTAATTACCTTCCCACTAAGCTCCATTTATAAAAATGTTTTTCACCATCTCAACCCTGACATACAGAGGATCAGGCTTCCAGTACACACACCTCACGCAAACTCTAGCAGCAGAGTTGGCTGTTTCCTACTGTTCTCAGTGATGTTAAGCAGCAGGTGTGCATGTCCTAATTACCATGTGCCAGCAGTGCTGTGGAATGCCTCTGCCTATGGTGGATCAGTCCATAGAATGTTACCATCTGAGGCTTCAGAGCTGGAAGCTCAGCAAGGAATGGATTGGTGCTAGACAACATATAAACCCAAAATGATGCTCCTGGTTTTATCTTTCCACCCTGAACTGCTGTGTCAAGGTAGTCCTCATTGCATTTAAGGCATTGGGTGAGTGGAGCTCAGAAACCAGTAAGTAAAAACCAGAATGTTAAGCTTAATCAACTATAGAAAATAACTGGCTAGGTTTACTTGTGCATAGAACTGATTAGAAAACCGTCAAGCTTTTAAGGGATTGAATTATCAGAAAACCTCATACCTGTTTCTGATCAATCTATGAAAAGTAACCTTTGAACCTTAGATCTATAGTCATAGAAATGAGGCAGTAGCTCTGCCCCACAGAGTTCAGACAGTCTGGTCCTGGAGATCCAACAGGAGGAATCTCCCAGGGATCTGGAGGATGAGATAGAGAATTCTCCTAGAGAGTCTTTACACTCAGTGAGATTTGATAATGGCCAGAGTACTATTGCTGGTATCATTTGTTCCACCATTGTGAATCAGGTATGTGTGAAGGCAGATTGCTGCTCCTAAACTCGTAAGTATCTGGATGACAGAGCCACACCCAGACTGCAATAGTGGCTACTCATTACCTAGTATTGTGATTTGAGCTAGCTGCCCTATTGGGGACTTTGTATCTTAGGACTGAGTGTGGTAAGTGTAGGGTAAGATAAGGCCAGGCACTAGGATATCTTTAATGTGATAAAGGAATGGACAATGTCAGGAAACTACCCACAGATGGATAACTTTTTTTCTCATAGTAATAAAATGGCTTCCTAGAAATAAAAATACTACATCTCCCAGCTTCTCTTGCAACTATGCATAACTAGGTAAACAAATTTTGACAAATGAAATCTAAATCAATGCATTGTGTGAGAATTTAGAGGATTCTAAATTCTTAAGAGATTGCTATTTTAAGCCTTTTGAAAACTTCTCTTACTGTAGTCATGTTTTCTGGGATGTGGATATAATGGTTAGAGATGTGTTGCCATCTTGAGTTATGAGGTAACCTGCGAGAGGTGGAAACTACATGTCACTAAACAAGATACGAAGTGTCTTAGGTTGGGATATGGCAAATTTACCTCCAGTCTTTTATGAGGTACAGAAATAGTCTTATTCAAGCCACAATTATGTGTGTGTGTGTGTGTGTGTGTGATATGAAATAGAAACTAAGCTTAAATAATATCAAAATGATGAAGAAATGCTTGCATATTCAAAAGAATGAAATTAGACTCCTTTCTCAATATAAAAAATCAACTCAAAATGTATAGAAAACTTAATATAAGACCTTGGACTGTAAATGTACTAGAAGAAAACATACAAGAAAAAAAACTGACATTAGTCCCGGCAAGGTTTCTTGTATTTATTGCAGTCAATAAAAGCAAAAAGAGGCAAAAAAAGATTCAAAATAAAATGCTTCTGTTCATCAAAGGGAACAGAAGGACGAGGCAATGTTCAGATTGCAAGAAAAATGCTTACAATTCATACACATGATAAAGCACTAATACCCAAAATGCATAAGGACCTCAACTATAGGGCCAAATTCCCCAAATAATTGAGTTAAGAAATGAATGAGTGACCTGAAGAGCCAAGTTTCAGAAGACATGCTAATGGGGAAGAGAAACATGATAAAAGGCACAGTATCACCAGTCCACAATAAACCAAAGTACAATAAACTGTCATCTCACACCCATTAGGGTGACCATTATCTAAAGACAGAAGATGAGGATGCAGAGAAAAGGGAAACTTACACAGTTTGTAGAATATAAATTAGTTAACCACGATGGGAAACAGTACAGAAAGTTCTCAAAAGCTAAAGTAGAATTATCACAGGATCTAGCAATCCCACTTCTGGAGATATATACACCAAGGAATTGAAATCCATGTGTGGAAGGATGTCTGTTCTCTCTTGTCCATTGTAGCACTATTCACAGTGAGTTGGGGAATCAATCCAAATGGTCAACAAGGGATGAAACAATAGAAAACATATATATACATATACATATATGTATTGTATACGTATGTATATACATCATAGGATACTATTCAACTTTCAAAAAGGAGGAAACTCTTCACTAGTGACAACAGGAATGGAATATGAGAATAGGATTCTAAGTTAAATAAGCCAAAGAGAAATGAAAATTGCTTTCTCCTATGTGGAATCTAAAACAACTGAACTCTGAAATAGAATGGTGGCTACCAAAGACTTAATGGGGGAGGAATAGAATAGTCCAAGCATTCAAAGTCTCAGAAGAAATAAATGTGAACTTTTCTTTTGTGTTGGTACCAAGGCTTGAGCCCAGGACCTTGTACTGTCATGAAACTTTTTCCCTTATAGCTGGTACTTTGCCACCTGGTTATTTCCTGGTTAATTGGAGATGGAATCTCATGATCTAGCTGCTGGATTCCAATCATGATCCTTTAGGTCTCAATCTTCTGAGTAGCTAGGATTACAGGAGTGAGTAGCCAGTACATGGCTTATGTGAATTTTTTGCATGTATGCTGGTCCTGAGGCTTGAACTCAGGGCCTCAGCACTGTCCTTGAGCTTTTGTGCTCAAGGCTAGCATACTCTACCTCTTAAGCCACAGCTCCATTTCCAACTTTTTGGTGGTTAGAGATGAGTCTCAAGGACTTTCCTGCCCAAGCTGGCTTTGAACTGCGATCCTCAGATCTCAGCCTCCTGAGAAGCTAGGATGACAGGCATGAGCCACCAGTGGCCAGCATAAATGTGAATTTTTTAGGTTTGCTACACAACATAGTGAATACAGCTGATAGTTGAGTACTGAACATTTCAGTAACATGAAGAACAAATTTCTCAAAACAAGGAAGTATCTGAGATGTTAGATATACTAACATCACCGTATCATATTAAAACTAAAACACCATTTTGTACCTTGTAAAAAGTATATACATAGCTGGGCACTGGTGGTTCATGCCTTTAATCCTAGCTACTCAGGAAGCTGATATCTGAGGATCATGGTTCAAAGCCAGCCCAGGCAAGAAAGTCTGTGAGACTCTTCTCTCCAATAAACCACCAGAAAACCAGAAGTGGCTCAAGTGGTAGAGCACTATCCTTGAGCTGAAGAGCTGAGGGACAGAGCCCAAGCCCAGAGTTCAAGGCCCATGACTGACCAAAAAAAAACTTATATATATAAAATGTCAAAAATAATAGTAATAATAAAAGAAATAGTGGCAGGAGTAGACTGTGGTCAGCATACAAACCTTGAAGGCTAGACTGGAGAAGAGGGCTTGGCTGAGAGGTGCGGTTCTAGTATTAACAGCCCTAAGCTTAGGCCCTGAGCTGACACATTCAAGTGTTGATAGACACTAAACATTTGGCCAGCCAGAGGCTCCTGAAACCTGAGTGTGTAGGTGAATCACCTGGTATACTGTTGGGACATACATGCTGAGTCAGCAGGTCTGGGGTGTAGCCTGAGCTTCTGCTTTCTGACAAGCTTCCAAGTGCTGATAGTGGCCCAAGGATCTCAGCTCTGGTAGGAAAGCCTTGCTTCTAATGAAGCGAGTCAGAGCCAAGGGTATCATGGGCCCTGACCTTGCTTGCTCATGTGAGAAAAATAGGCAAGAAGAGGTGGAGAGAGGGCAACCTTGAGCATTCTGTCTGCAGCTTGACAGCACCAGGAATACCTAAGCTGCTTCATAATGCATTGATGACTGTTCTGCCTTCAGGGGTTTGGTTGGGTGTGGCCTGAGAGCTGTCTGGGGATCCTAAGGTACAGCCAAGGCTGGATGCCAGTAGCCTAGAGCCTAATATTCTTTCCAAGTCCTTGTTTATGGGCTGGGGCAAGAACTTGAAATGTTTCTCCAACACCCTATGCTGGGACTAGGTCACGGCAAGAGCAAAATATACCTTGGAATTTAAGAGGAAGGGAAAGGGAGCATCTAAAACTTCAATAATTAAGACAAAATAGTATTTTTTTTTAAAATAAAAATTAGCTGGCTGTCAAATAGCTACTGCTTAAAAGGCTCAGGAGGCTCAAATCTGAGAATCAATATTTGGAGCCAATCTGAGCAAGTTTTTTTTCTACCCAAATAGGTTTGTTTTTATGGACAGTTCTGGTCACTGTCCCCAAGCTTTTTTTGTTCAAGGCTAGTATTCTTCCACTTGAGCCACAGCTCCACTTCCAGCTTTTTGGTGGTTAATTGGAGATGTCTTATGTCTTGGCTAGCTTTGAACCATAATCCTCAGATCTCAGCTTCCTCAATAGATAAGATTACATTCCTGAGCCATCAATGCCCGCTCAACTATTTTCTTTTGAGGTAACAATGTTATTTTTGTGCTAGTACTAGGGCTTGAACTCAGGACTTGCTTGGCTTTTTCCATGCAAAGCTGGCAATCTATCACTGAAGCCACACCTCCAGTTCCCTGGGCAGACTCTTACATCCAGTTAACCAACAAAAAACTGGAACTGGATGGTTAAATAGATGGTTAAAACACCAGCCACTTGCTGAATCAAATACCAGAAAGTAGAGCACATGTGAGTGTACACACACACATGCACACAACAGTTCACAAGAATATAAAAAATTTAAAACTAGGATCTATAATAATGTCACCTTGAGTCATTTTGGAACTTCTGGCAGAAAGGAAACTGACAGTGCTGACAATATATCCACATAGCAGCTGGGAGGCTACACCATCCAGCTATGAAGCACAAGAGTGAGGCTGCTCACTGCCTTTGTGAGCCGGACTCATCACCAACCAGTCATCCTGGGAGCGGTGATGAACAGGTCCACCTTGGCCTCAGACGTTTCAGAACAGTGTCAGAACAATCCTTTAACTAAAGCAACCAAGGCCACAAGAATAACAGAAGACTTTTATTGGGTTTTAAATTCTTTACATATATTAACTCCTTTACTCCTCATTTGGCCTTTTGAGGTAGGGGCTTTATGGTATTGGATTCCATATGTGGGAAAACCAAGTCACAGTGTTTAATAACCTTGTTCAGGATCTCACAGCGAGGAAACAGAACAGGGAAATCATACCCAGCTGGTTTGTCTGTGAAGTCTGTGCTCAAAGCCATTAAACCAAAAAATGCACCCATTTTTTAAAAATCATACTATGTGCCCCCCCATGATACAAAGGGCCAGGCCATGAAGCTATTCAACAACATTCAAAATACTCTGAAAAACAAGCAAACAACTAAATAATGTCAACAACAGAATGACCAAATCTGAACAACAGGAACCCCTGTCTTTATTAAATTCAGGAACCAGAACTCAGCAGTTAGAGGACGAAGCTACCTGTGCGATTTCCCTCCTGGCGGCCTCTCCGCGCAGGGCAGTGGCAGGGGCATCACCGAATGGTGTACTTGTCCCACTTCTTCTCGGGGTCGTAGGGCTCCCAGCGGCTGGCGGGAAAGATGTGCTTGTTCTTCTCGTACCAGCTGCGCAGCACCACCTTTCCCGCGTGGGACTCATCCTTCTCCATGGTGGCATCGCTGAGCAGCCGCACGTCATCGTGCACATCGAAGTTGAAGAGCGGGCCGCTCTTGCCCCGGGCCTTGGTGATGATGAAGTGGTAGAAGGTGTGGTAATGGGGCAGGATGAGGTCCTCCTTTATGTACATGAGCTGTTCCACGCCAGCGGCCCGCAGCTCACGGAAGTCCTTGCGCAGCCCCTGCAATGCCTTCTTCAGGAACTGCTGCACCGTGCTGCCTTTGCACATGCGCACGGTGCGCCGGTGGCCCGAGCCATCCCAGTAGCTGAAGGTGATATCCATTTCCTCACTCTTCACCTTCTCGCGCTTGGCCTCCCACTCCTTGCGCAGCTCCTCCCGCAGCTGGTTCTCCTCCTCCTCCCGGTCACGGTCAGGCAGGAAGCTTGTGTCCACGTCGGGATTCTTGCCCAGGTTCTTCTTGCCCTTGCTGGTCACAGCCGCGCTGTCCTGGTCGTGGTTGTGGTCACCGCCGTCGCCATCCTCGACCTCGCCGTCGTCCAGCGTGAAGGACAGGTTGGAGATCTTGCGCTTGCGCTCGCGCCTGCGCTCCTTCTCGCGGAGCATCTCCAGCTGCAGCCGCCGCTCCTCCAGCTGCTCCCTCTTGGCCAGTTGCATCTCCCGCTCCTTCAGCAGGGCCTCCTGCTTGGCCTTCATGTCGTTCAGGGTCACCAGGCCCACCGTGCTGGACTTGAGCTCGGCCTCCACGGCGTCGTAGTGAGCCGAGAACTTCTTGTCCACCTTGGACTTCATGATGGTCTCCTCCGCGATGCGCTGCTTCAGCACCTCCATCTGCTCCTTCTGCTTCTCGCGCTTCTTGATCAGGTGCATGGCCCGGCCGGCCTCCCGCATGGTGCCCTTGTACTGCGCCATGCCCGCCGCTCAGTGCAGCCCACGCCACGGGTGGAGTCCTCTTCCTTCCTCACGCCTTACGGTTCTGGGTTAATTCACAGATTCTGTAGCAATAAGGGAAAAGGTCATCAATAGAAAAGATCCTACAACAGGGCAGCTTTATTAACAGTTCAGGTGAGTGCCTTACAGTAGAGTGGAAAGGTTCTGTCTCTGGGCTACCTTGTGGCAGCCACCTATCACAGGAGGCTGCTGGGCACTGGAGGATAGCTAGAGTCACCAAGGCAAGGAGGCTTCCCTTCCATTAAACTGACATTGTCAAGTGTGACTACTTAGTGCAGGGCAGGGCAAGGAGACCCGCACAGAACAAACCTTACCTGTCTAGCCGTCTGATCAAGCACAGACTTGTAACAGCCAGAGCTCCCAGCCAATCTGTATGGGTTTCTGAGTATTAGGCACAAGAAGAAAATATGTGTCCTGGTGGTACAGGCCAGCCCTATCTCCTCAGTTGGACTGCCCTCCTCCCCCGAGGGGAGAAGCAAGCCAGGACAGGGGTCAGTTTTGTGGCAGCACCTTCCAGCACGCCCTTCCCTGCAGAGTGGTAATGCTGAGTTCCCAGGGGCACAGGCATTGCCTGCTATCCCCACCGCTATCCCCACCGCTCAGGAAGCAATCATTGCTGCAAATATGTGAGCTTCACAGAAGTAATTTGGACCCAAGCCTCTTGCTGGGAGAACAAGGCATTAGAGGAAGTACATACAGCACATGTACACATCACCTTGTCAGTGATTCAGCCGATGTAGAAGGAGGCCTCCTCCTAATGGTACTATACACTGACCTGCCCGAGTTAGCCATCTCCATTAGCACCAGTCCTATCCTGGCTCACCCCTGCAGCTCTGTCATTCCATGGACCCTCACCCCCATGAACTCCTTGAGCAACACACATGCTGTCACCTAACTTCCTTCCCTCTAAACCTTTTCCCATGCCTTTTGGAATATAGTGCCTGGGCAAACTCTTAGAACTTGCTCTTCATTTTCTGGCCCCAAACTGGAGTCTGTCTGTTCTCTGATACCAACACTCTTCCTATTGCTCCCTAAAGCAGAAGGGACTTCCTTTTGATGTTCCTTGCCATTGCATAGTCTAGAGTAGAAGAGCATCCCAGCTGTTTTAAAAAACACAACCTTTCTTCCCTTCCCTCCCATAGTCTAGAGTAGAAGAGCATCCCAGCTGTTTGAAAAAAACCTTTCTTCCCTTCCCTCCGTTCTTTCTCTCTTCCTCCCTTTTTCCCCTCTCTCCTTTCCTTCCTTCCCCCACTTCTCAGAGCATTGCAGTTGGAACTCAGAGCTTCAAATCCAACTAGACAGACACTGTAAACTACACCTCCAGGTCTTTTTGCTCTAGTTATTTTTGAAGTAGGGTTTCACAGGGCCGAGAACCCTTGCTATTTACCCTTGTAGCTAGGATGATAGATAGGAACCACCATGCCCAGATTTCCCTGTTGTTGGTAGGTATCTTGACTTCCTTTTCCCCTCCCCAGCTAGCTGGCCTTGAACCACAATCCTCCCAATTTCTGTCTCCTAAGTAGTTATGATAATAGATGTGAGCCAAGGATACCTGCTTTTAATTAAATACTCTCAGATACCTCTGAAGCTCATGCCACCTCGCAATCCTACTCCTATCCTCTGATACTATTATTGCTGGAATTCTCATCTTCCTATATCTTTGAGGATTATTCGTTCCTGGTTCAATTGCCTTCATCTCCCATCCTATATGCATTGCTACCAAGAGTCACCAGTATAACCTTCAGTATCTTCTCCTCCTTACTTTCAAAAATCTCCTTCCTTACATCAATTCACTCATTAACACACATGGCCACAACTTACCTCTTATTAGCACCACTCAGTGACTCATCTCAGAAATCAACTCTCTCACCTTCTTTCTTTTCCATTTCTATTCTCTACACTCCAAACAACACTGTACTCAAATGGCTCAAGACCTCTCTACGTAAGGCCCATACCTGTTCATCATGATCACATCCTCTTATCCTTTCCTCCCTGCCTACCAAAGATCAAACTACTTCCTCATGCCCCAGGCCCCTTCCCTGCTATCATTCTCACCTAAGAGAACTCTACTCCTGACTGAATGTAGCCTCTGTCAGCTCTTCAGCCTAGATAGCTGCTTGTCTTGGCAAAAATGGCACAATTTCTGTAGGACAGTCTTATTTGAAGTTCACGACCTCAGAACTCCCACAGAGACTCAAAATCACCTAGAAATTCTGTTAAGACTGTCCTAGTATCTTTGCTATCCAGCCTCTCTCTCTCTCTCTTTTTTGTCCATCATAGGGCCTGAACTCTGGGCCTGGGTGCTGTCCTTCAGCTCTTCAGCTGTAGACTAGCTCTCTACCACTTGAGCCTTAGCCCCACTTCCGTCTTTTTCTGCTTATGTGGTGCTGAGGAATCAAACCCAGGGCCTCATGCATGCAAAGCAAGCACTCTACTACTGAGCCACCTTCCCAGCCCTCAGCCTCTCTTAAGAAAGCAATTTCCTTTCCCCTGTGATTCCTCAAACCTCCCTACTTCACCCAATAATCTAGTAAACATTTACTAGCATATCTCAAGATATAGTTCCTTATTATGATCTAAACACAACAGAGATTCTTCATTAATAATACTTACCTCTTTGCACATGTTCTAACACAGAGACTACATTCAATTTGTTAGAGCTATTTTACATGGCAGTTTTCCTAAATAAGCCCTCTGTGAAAAATGGTTCCTAAACACAAATAACTACGTGAAAGTGTGAGTTAAGGAAAATATTACAGTGCTTTACTGTTAGTTTTTAATATGCTGTTCTCCAGGGTAGCTCTCCAACAAGGAGGTAAAGCATTTCACATTTTCACATAACATTTCTTTTCCTATAAGCTATTAACAGTCATTGAACCAAACTTGGCCTTGAAATGTATGCCAGCCTCTTAGCCTACCCTGTTCTACTGGCAATGATACCTGTGAGCACTATCTTCATCAAGAAACCCTTCATCATGTGATGACATGACAGGGTACCTACATTCCAGAATGAAATTAAGAAAAGGCCATTCAACAAATTGTCCAAACTAGAAATCTAGCAATGTTGACTCTGGTTCACATATAACCAACCAATCACAGAAAATCTTTCATAGCTTTTTTCTTTACCATATTATTATTTTATTTTGTCCATTGTGGGGCTTGCACTATAGGACTGGGCACTGTCCCCATGCTCTTCAGCTCAAGGCAAGAGCTCTATCACTTGAGCCACAGCCCCACTTCCAGTTTTCTGGTGGTTAATTGGAGATAAGAGTCTCATGGACTTTTCTCACCCAGTCTGGCTTTAAACTGCGATCCTCAGATCGCAGCCTCTGAGTACCTAGTATTACAGGCATAAGCCACTGGCACCCGGCACATTATTATTGTTATTGGAATATATTTTTATTAGAATACAGGAGGGATTTCATTGGAACCTTTCCATACATGTATATAATGTATTCCAATCAATCCTTCTCCCTCTCACATTTTTTTGTGCCTGCTATTATGGCTTAAACTCAGTTCTTCCAACTTGCTCAGCTTGATGGCTAGGCTGGCACTCTATCACTTGGACCATGATTTCTCCAGCCCAGCTTTTTGCTGGTTATTTTAGTGATGGTATCTTTTGGATTTTTCTACTTGAGCTGGCTTTGAACTAAGATCCTCTGACATCAATCTCTTTAGTAGCTAGGATTGGAGGGATGAGTCACTGGTGCACAGATCAAAGCCTTCCTACTACTTGTTCAAGAAACTGGCACATTTCCCCCCCCCCCCAACTGAAAACTTTCTCACTGTTGATGCATCATTAATGTATTCTCATTTCTTGTCTATCTTCTTTCTAGTCTGTTCAAGTCTCTCATAAAAAAAATCAATGTTCCTTTGTCTGTCTTACAAGGTTTCTAGGAAGTGAACCCACCCACTGTCAATGTGTCATATGCAGCTACCCAACTTCCCACTGTTCTTCAATATAAGATACCCTTTTACAAATGTTACCTTTGTTTTCATTGTTCCTAGAAAGTCCTGTCCTCCACTGTATAACTTACTGCTCAATGTCAGCTCAGATGTGGCCCATACTACCTTCTACCACCACCACCAACCACAGACACACTGTTACCCATACTCTTACTTTATTACACAATATAAGCCAGAATGCCTGGCTTACTTTTTTAAAATCACATAATCCAAGTATCCACACTTTAATCCAACTGACTCTAGGTTATTGCATCTATTATAATTATCCTTCTTTCTCCAGGCTACTCAGAATTTGGTTTGCCATAGTCTCTAATCCTCCTCTTTATCCCGCCTCTCATTACCTAGCATCCAGACCTTAACAATCATCACCTCCAAAGACCTTTTAGGAGCCCCTAGTCTGGAAATGCTAGAAAAGTTAAAACAAAAACAGAAAGAAGCAAATTTATCATTGGTGTATGACATCCTGATCTTCAGACTTTTCTGAAGTTCCAAGATGGCAGCCTCCTCTTGCACCTTAATTCTGTAAAAAGTATCCCTGCCAAGCTTAAAGCTACTGCTTTAACTTTTTTAGATGTTATCAACAATAACACAGATAATGAAAGGGAGGGAACAACAATCAGGTTCAATGAACATGAAATGCTGGCTTCATATACTAATTTTAAGTTATAGAAAAGTAATTTCATCCAAGTTTAGTCACAAAGTAATCTAATATGCAAAACACTTAGAATATTTTAACAGAAAAAAGAGACAAAAAGCTGTGTGATGGTGGCTTATGCCCGTAATTCTAGCTACTCTGGAGGTTGAGCTCTTAATGGTCACTTTGAAGCCAGCTCAGGCAGGAAAGTCTGCGAGACTCTTATCTGCAATTAACCACCCAAAAAGTCAAAAGTAGAGCTGTGGCTCAAGTAGTAGAGTGCTAGTCTTGAGCAAAAACCCACTCAGGGACAGCACCCAGACCCTGACTAAAATGAAGCCCAAAGACCAGTACAAAAAAGAAAAAGGACTGTTACCAATATAAACAATAAAAATCAACAAAGAATGGTAAAGCATCTGCCTGTCAAGTCCTGAGTTCAAATCTAGTATGACAATGAATAAAATTAAATTGCATTCAACAAAGAACCTCTTTTGTTATGGTGTTCAATTTACCTTTCATCTAAATTGTTTAAAATGACTATCCCCTTTAGAATTATCCCAAACTGTCAGGGATACAGGACTTTCCCCTCTATTCACTCTTTAAATAGAATAACTGATGGACTGTGTATAAGGAGCCCAGTACTTCCCAATCTATCAGATTGTATCTAAGCAGCCCTTGATTGCATCATGACTCAAGGATCCCCCTTTGACACTATTACTAAATTCTGAACTACCTGTCAAAGTTAAGTATCATGAGCAAGGTAATGAGTACATTTCCTATGGTGCATTGTTGCCTCCTCCTTTGTTTTTCCCCTACATCCCCCTTCCCTCCCACCTCCATATCTACCGGCTCTTTCCTTTAAACATAGCTACAAAGGAGGCTGACATCTGAGGATCAAGATTCAAAGCCAGTACGGGCAAGAAAGTCCCTGAGACTTGTATCTCCAATTAACCACTAAAAAGCTGGAGGCAGAGCTTTGACTGAAATGGTAGGGCACTAGTCTTGAGCAGAAAACACAAAAGAAAGCACCGGGGCTCTGACTTCAAGTCACAGCACTGGCACAACTCCCCCTTCCCCTCCCCCCAAAAAAACCCACTAATACATGCTTTCCACAGCATTCAGCATTCTGTCCTTAGAACAGAAGTCTTTCACTGGATATTTAAAGATGACTATAAACTGGGTTCTACTGCAGGCTTTCTAATGGGAAGTTAAAAATATCTTAACACATTTGCTTATAAAACCATTAAAAAAAAAAGCACAGGGTAGGGGAAATACCTCTTGCATGTGCAGAGATGGAGTACAAGTACAAACTATACTAATAGGGAAAGCTTAAACAAACAACCTATGGCCTCTCTGTGTTACTCAGAAACCAAACAAGGGAAAAATGAAACCTAAAGGGAGATAGCAGAGATTTCAAAATGGATTTTGCACCTTAAGTGTCTGTTTTGCTACATATACATTTTTCTTTTGTTTTTATAGTATACTTTTAAAAAGTTCCATAAAATGTAAAGTGGCATAGTTTGATTTAAAAATAAAAGAAATGCCTTGGGAGGGTGGTACCTGCCCGTGATCCTAGTTATGCAGGTAGAATTGCTGTCTCAGGCTGGCCTGAGCAAAAATTAGGAGGCCATAATTTAAGGAATAACTAAAGCTAAACAAGGCGTAGGACATAGCTCAAGTGGTGGAGAATCTGCCTTGTAAGTTATGGAGTTCACACCCCAGTGCTGCCAAAAACTAAAGAAACACAAAATGAAATGGATTTCTTTTGTGTGTATGCCAGGTTTGGGGTTTAACGTCTGGGCTTGGGCACTATCCCTGAGCTTCTTTTGCTCAAAGCTAGCACTCTTCCATTTGAGCCATGGCTCTACTTCCAGATTTTTGGTGATTAATTAGGCCTAAGAATCTCATGGACTTTCCTGCTTGGGCTGGCTTCAACCTGCAATCCTCGGCTCTCAGCCCAAGTGTAGCTAGGATTACAGCTGTGAGTCACCAGTGCCTGGCTGAAATGTATTGTTTTAATAAGCAAAACAAATGCCAACAATGCCACATTTATTGTTATTCCTAAAGGCAATAATTTTCAATCCTTTCAGATGTTTCTCCTGTTATTTCTCCTCTGACTTTCCAGTAATGCTTATATTGCTGTTCTTGTGACTGATCAATGTTACACTTTACCTACTGACTTTTTAGTATGGTGGATGAAGACTTTTCTCTATGATGGATCGAAATGTCTGGCCCACTCACATGAAGAAGAGGGTATTATCAAAGTTGTCAGTGTCTAAGCCAGAAAAGAAAAATGCAAGAAATTAAATTATATACCAAGCCTAAAAAAATAAATAAATTATATACTAAGCCTAATTATAAATATAGTGGCAAAATAGCCAAGTACTCATTCTACGTCACATTATTCTGGTCTACTAATAAAATATTAATTAGCAGAGCTTCTGTATACTATTGGTTGTTATACTCATTATCAAGGATAAGCAAATAAATGTTTAGAAATGATAAATTTTAATTATCCACATACACTTATTTGTGTAATTCTATATTCTCAAGCAATTGTATAGTGATTATGTTAGGTCCATAATCTTTTATATGAAAAACATATCTTAAATCTCAGTATGTTTGGAATTCAAGATTCCAATTTCTTAAGGAATACCCACTGTCAATTACACTAACTTTTCTGGAGGGAAGCACATTTCTTCTTTATATGTCTAAAATTGTCTTTTATAATTTTGTTTCTAAAATCCAAATAAAAAAATAGGAAACAATACAGCAGCTTATGAACATATATTCACAAACATATTCACATCATATCATATATATTTATCATATATATATTCTTAACCATATAGGCTTCATTCAAAGATAGTTCAATACCACACTGTCTTAATACCTGCAGGTAAGACAAAAAAAAAAAAAAAGGCAAACTAGACCTTGGAGGAATTTCATTACCTCGATAAAAGGAATTTTTGAAAGATTTACTGCAAAATAATGTTTTCATGTTCTTTACACTTTTCTCAAAAACAAAATTATGCGGAGTTTTAGCCTGTACCCAGAGTCCTCTCCTGATAAACCCCATTGCAAACCGACCCACGTGGGACATGCATTCCCCACCCTAAACCTTGGGACCAGGTTCTTGCTCAGTGGCCCAGCGAGCCACAGCACCGGCGGTGGTGAGGAAGGGCCAGTAGGGCCAGTGGGGGGGAGGAAGGTGGGGGGGGGGGGAAGTGGGGGAGGGGGAAGCGGGGGAGGGAGGATGTGGGGGAGGGGGAAGTGGGGTGGGGGACATGGGAAGGGTGGCAGGGCCGACTGCGGGCAGCCGGACTAGCTACCCCAGGGCCGCACCTCACTGTGGCAGCGACACAGGCTCAGAATTAATTCCAATATGGCTGCTCCTGGACGGAGAAACCACCCTCACGTCAAGCCCTTGTAAGTTGGCGAAGGAGACTCTCAGGTGAGGAAGGCCTGATCCTTGAGCCTTTCTTAAAGCCGAGGAGTCGCAGGTTTTGAGATTACAGCTGCGTGGTCTGAAGCACAGCTTCCCAGACCCTCACTGGGGAAATGGAGGACCACGACCGGAAGTGAGGGCGGGGCTCGGGGCGGAAACTTCCACGAGGCCTGCTGAGTGGTCGGGCCGCAGGCGCTCGCTGTGACAGACACCTAGGACAACCTTTCAGCAAGGGTTGTCTGTGGCTCCGGGCGGTGGGTGAGAGCTGTGGGTGATGGCCCTGCCCCGTGGCTTTGCAAATGGCAACACTATGCGTCACAAAGCCAACCAGAACCTTCCAGCTGGAAGTGGGAGGAAGGAAGACTAGCATCCCACAATACCCTTCGGGGGCAGGGCCTCACCTCCTCCCACTAGGCCCCACCTTTTAAAGGGGTTACCACCTCCCAGTGGCCCACAGACTAGTGACCAAGATTTAACCACAGGGGTCTTTGGTAGACAGATAGATGCAAATTCTGAAGATATGTGCTTCAACCTAACTTTAAACAAGCTAGGAATGACTACTTTCTCACTACTTAAAACAGAGAGGAAGTATTATTTTATGAAGAAATTTCTAGAGGCTAAAATTACTATACTGACCAGTTGTTCTGAGGATCCTTTTTTCTGTTTGTGAAAGTGTGATTCCAGTGGCTTTTTCCATTGCACTTCAGAGCTAGATCTGATTCACCTCCTGTTGACATTTGCAATTATAAAACACTCATTTAAACCATCTCTGGCTCTTGGGTAACCGCCTCTTCATTTTAGATTCTCACCAATGAAGATTATTGGTATCTGAGCACCACCATTCTCTTGTAATAGTTTTGGTCCTGAGAAAGAAGTAATAAACAGGACTGACTGGTTCCCTCCAAACATATTTTCTCCCAATTTGAAGTGATCTTGAAGAACTCCATCAGAGAAGTAACTGCTGCTTTGCTGAACCATTGGAGCTCAACAATGGTCATAGTTCATACTTCTTGCAGCTGCTTGAACATTGTGCAACATGCTTAGGGAGTCCCTGATCCTGGGCTTAATGTCCAGGATAGCCACTGTTGGATTCACAAATCATACTATTGATAGAGGAGAGATAGTATTGAGATATCACCTTCTTGGCATTTGAAGTGGATAGACAATTATTTTCCCAGTCACCTCATGAAAGTAAATTCTGGCATCAGAAAATGTTTTAGGAAATATTTGAACCTAATAATGAGCTTGGGTGGACAAGGACCAAGCAGTCTTGAGAAACCATGAGGTTTTGAAAAGCAAACCAGAAAGATACTGGCTATTAGTCTCAAATTAAAACCAAGAAATCTAGTTTTTAAGTGTTAATATGTTCATTAGATTATTTATGGTATCTTTGTCAATAACAGAGGCAGAATGTGCTGTTTGACTTCATGTGAACTTGAGAATAGAGAATTCCCTTATACCAGCCCAGATGTCCAGCTATGGTTGCCTTCCCAGGATACTACTGTCCTGGAGTGCCTTGGGGCTTTTAAGAAAACCCACTCAGACTCCCAAGTTTCATGGAAAACTAGACTGGTTAATAATTTTCCGAGAGCTATCATAGCCCTCCAGGGATCTGCCAGGCCCAAGGGAGTTTTGACATCATCTGTGGTTACCACTGTGGATTTTAGCTGGCTCATCAGTTAGGGCTTATTCTTTAAACTGTCTGCAAACATGGAAGATAGTGTCTTCCATGAATAGTTGTGCAATATATAAACAGAACAGTTGATGCTGAAGTGCCCAACTCTTTGGACCAATCACCCATCTCCTCCATTTTTATCTTCTTGGTAGACTTACATTGTGTGTCAGGAGTATCATTGGTGTAATAAGTCAAGTCACAGAAAAACAAGTTCATAGCATATATTCTTGTCACCTATCACTGTAATTTGGAGACATATAAATTAAAAAGACATGAGCTAGTTGATTAGAATCTTCTTTAGTTACAATGTGAGGCAAACATTCCCTTAAAGTGATTTTTCAATTACTTTATTTTTGTTTTTGATGCTGGTACCAGGGCTTGAACTCAGGGTCTTACTATCCTTTGGCTTTACTGCCCACATTTGAGCTATGTAAGCAACACCTCCAGCTCTGCTTTTTTGCTAGTTAATTGGAGATGGGATCTTCCTGCTTGGATAGCCTCTGTGATTTCCTCATATTTCAGCCTCCCAAGTAGCTAGGATAACATGCATGAACCAACAGCACCTGACTTGGGTTAATTTTTAAATATAGATCAGTGCATTTCACTCTTTTTAGTGTATTTATGGAAGTTTTGACAGCTTCCTAGATGCCTGTAATTTTTGACAAAATCTAAATTGAGCCCACCTTTCACCTCATCTTTAGAGTCCCATGTGATAGAAAATCCCTGTTATTAATTGTAGTGGACATAAGCTTCAGAAGCCCCCACCAGACCCTGTGAGCCAATTTTCTGTTCACCAAATTAGAGCACTCCCTGGTCCACAGTGTGTGGTCCAGCCTTTGGGTGGAGCTCCAGCTCTACATAGGAATCTGGTCAGGTGAGTAGCTGGAGCTACTCTGGCTTTTATGGGCCATGATCCTACAGACCTGGATGCAAACTCTTAGCCCACCACTTCCTGTCTTGGTATGTTGGTTGATAGCTTAAACTTCTAGAGGAAGAGAGGGCAGTAGGATTCTTTATTGACTGTTGTTGCTTTCCCAACAGCTATCTGCCATATCTCAGACCCCTAATATCTAGAATTACAGGTGAGTGCCATGAGGACTCAGTAAAAATATAAATAAATATAATAAGATTTGATCTTTTTCAGTATGCATTTCTATAAACCTTAGTACACACAAACTCATGTACAGCAGTTCTCCTTTATGGCTAGTGTTTGCTTTCTATGGTTTTGGTTACTTGCAGTGAACAGCAGTCCAGAAAATACTGAGTGGAAAAATTCCAGAAGTGAGCAATTCATAAGTTTTAAATTTCATGCTGTTCTGATAAAGTGTCACATGGTTCAGTTTCATCCCCTCTGGATGTGTGCAATCCCACTGTGCTGCATATACTTGCTGTACACGAACTGCTTACTGGCTACATCTAGCCTCTTAGTAACAGAGCTTTTATTCAGGTAAGCCCTTTTTACCTACTAAGGACTAAAGAGAATAATAGTCATGTTGGTGATTGTAGTATACTGTATTATAATTATTCTATTTTTATCATTGCTAATCTCTTACAGTCCTTAATTTATAAATTAAATTTCATCATAGGCACATATACATTGGGAAAACATGCTAGATATGCAGGTGGAAACTCTCCACAGTTTCAGGCACCCACTGGGGGTCTTGGGAAGTATCCCATGTAGATAAGAGGGATGACAACTAAGTTCTCATCACTGCTACCAGGAGGTACAGGAAAATTCAGTCTGCCCAGATTCTGTCTACCTATACATTATCCTCTCTCACTTTGCCTTTTCCAGAACAATGTATATTAGAACCACACAACTTGGGAGGCTTTAAAGTCAGGTAAGCATAATGCTTATCCAAGTTGTTGCAGGCATTGTCAAGTGGTAGTTTTCCATTGTATGGACACATTCAGCTCATCCCTTAACTCACTATAAGACTAAAAAACGTTTGTGTTGCTTTCACTTTAGGTTAATTAAATATAAATATCCCCTGTAAACATCCATGGAAAAGGTTTTCCTGTGTATATATATTCATTCCCCTGCTTGTGAATAGTATTGCTAATCTATATGGTAAGTCTTTGTTTAACACAAAATTTGCCAAACTACTTTCTACAGAGACTGAGTTGTTTTGCATTTTGAGAGGTAAATGGGAGCTCCACTTATTCTACAGTCTCATCAGCAATTGGTATTTTGATTTTTTAAATTAAAACTTAAAATTTTAGTCATTCTACTTAATAGGTGTGGAGTGGTACCTGACTGTGGTTTTAATTTGCATTTCACCAAGTAGCAAATGATATTGAATGTCTTTGTTATTGACATTACATAATTTTTGACAGACAATGAAGCATCTATTGAAATCTTTTTCTCATTTTTAATTGAATGATTATTTCCCTACTGTTATATATGTCTTCGATACAGCAAGAATACCAACTTGAATCTAGCTTCGTTTTCAGTCTGTTAGGTATCTTTTGCCAGGCAAAAATTTTTAATTTTTAATTTGTGAAGCCCAAATTTATCAGTTGTTTATTTATAGATCAAACTTTTGGGTCTATGCCTAAACTAAGGTCACTAAAATTGTTCTCTTATAGTGTGTTGTACAAATCTTATGGGTGGTTCATTTTTCACTTAAGTTTGTGATCATTTTGGAGTCAATTTTAGTAGCATTTGAAACTTACTATAGTTTCCTTTCTATTGAAATGTTAACTTCCTTCCAAATTGGTGATTATAAATGACCTCTATGAGATTTCAAAATAAAATAAAAGTGACTTACACCTCCTCTGTGAATGTGAATCTGCTGTGGATACAAATTTCACTCATCAGAATGGTGAAGGTGATTTCAGAAATTGCAGAAAACTAATGTGAGATGGCAGCCAGGATGCTTCCTTTTGTCTTTGGTTTCAAGGGAGTTTCCTTGACCCAAGCTGAGACAGAGGTCCAGCAGAATGTGCTGTTGATGGTGTCAGCCTGTCTTGAGCCTTAAATACTTCCTTCAAGACATGTACAGGTGGCCATTCTCATCATTCATAAGATGTGTTAGATTGAGAAAGTGTGTAGCCCTGCTTTCTTTGCAATGAAATTTGACAAGCTGGCTTTTTGCTGAACTCCAGGGATTATTTATATTTGTCCCAAGGATTAAGACTGAGTTAGTGACTAAGTTATACATCTTGTCCTCCCTGGAAGAATTTGCAATGAATGATGTCAGGTAAATGAAATGTGAAATGTAGAAGCTTCTTACATTTCACACCTCTGAGCTTTTCCATGCTTCTACCATCACTCAAGAGTTGATTAGGTATTGCCAGAGGGTCTTCAGTAAACTGTGAGGCTTACAATGATACACTCATTCTAAGTTCAACGGTTACCAAAACAAAGGGGCAGAAATCCTGTATGCAGGACCAGACTGATTAGATAAGGATGGCTTAGGTTTCATGGTCCCTTGTTACTGTGGTATGCTTTTATTTTGGTCTGCTCTAGGACCAGTGTGTTGTACAGGTTCAACAAATATCTGATGAATGAATGAATGTAACATTCATTCATTCTAAATTAATGTTACAGTTTATTTTATTAAATAACAATTGGGACACCACATCCCAGAGTACAATGGTGTATTAGAGTAAAATATTTAGTGCCATGTCCTCAGGTTTGATTCTCTGTTTAGACTAAAGGTGACAAAGTTCCCTCCACAAACCTCTAAAGCTCCTGAGTTCTGCACCTGGCACTCAAAGATGTGGTATGGCAGAGTGGAAATTATAGTCCCTGGGCCCAGAGGCCATAAGTGTCACTACTGGATTTTCATACTAGTACTAAATTAACTTGTTGTGAGCTTGAGAGAAGTAACTTTTCCAAGTTTCAATTTTTTTCATCTAACAAGTACAGCTTTCCAGTATTGAGTTGTACAGGTTAGAATTCAACCAGAAGAATTTTCTCCTAAGGGAGGAATGAGAGGGAAAGAGGGAACAGCCTACACTAAGCAAAAAGAAAGACATGTAAACATCACCTGATGTGGAAAAAATAATTTGTATTGTCAAAGCTCATAGAATTCACAAACTGTATAGATAATGACAATGTGCCTTATGAAGGTTAAAATGTGTTTGTGACTTTAACTAAGTATCACTATTCCACAACACTGCAAAATATGTGAACTTTATGTAATCACCTAATCTCAATTTTTTTAAAAAAAAGTGAGAGAAGGCATGGGTTAGGAGCGATGGGTGACAATGTTGTCAAACACCTTGCATTCATGTAATGTTTTGTAGAATGGGAACTTCTTTGTACAACTACTTAAAGACAATAATAAAAAAAAAATTTAAAAAGAATGTTCTCCTAACTCCTAATCACAGGACTAGGAAAGAGAGACCTAAGGCTTATTTGTGTAATTGCTTCTTGATTTCTTAGCCTAGAAATTTGAAATGCCAGTTTCTGGCAGTGGGAGATACCACCCAATAAAGGCATTATTAGCTTCTAGGGTTATAGCAGACTTTACTCGGTGATTACAGAGCTGATGCATTATCAGCTTAGTTCAAAGGCAAGTCCAAAGGGCTGGAAAGGGATGGGAACTGACTTGAGAAACTCCTGGCTGGCAGTGGAGGGAAAGGAAAGACCGCTGGCCCTCACAGCCTGAAACTTGACACATCACTGATGACAGTGGCTCAGACTTTTCAAGAAACAGTTTTTAACACTTTGGCAGGGGCTCTTACCATAGGAGAATGGCGTAAGAAACTAACTTCCTCTCTGTTCACCTGGTGCTTCATGTGAAATGTTTCCATTCCTAGTTTCTTGGTTTATAGTTACTTTGTTCTCTCAGACTTACCTGGAAAGCCATTCTTTTCCATCTTTCCCTTCCTTCCCTCTTCCTTTCTTCTACCTTTCCCAAACATGACAGTACTCTTACCTGACAGATGCTACCTTGGCACCCAGAAGCCTGGAAAGCATTCTCACATCAAGAGGCCACATAAATCCAAACTGGAGTTTTTCTAATTTGTGCTTATTTAATTATTATAACATAAAATAGTTTAATTAAATGAGTCTTATAGAAGCTGTACATAAAATGGTCATTGAATAGTCCTACACTGAGAGATAATAATCATTAATAATTGTCACTTCCTTTCAGAAAACAAAGAATACACATACACTCATATATAAGAACTAGCAAAAATTATGTTAAAAGTGAAGTAAGCCAGGCCCAAAGAAACATAGGTCCCATGGTTTCCCTTATTTGCAATATCTAGTATATGTACGAGTCAAGCGGAAAAGGTCA
>NW_012267248.1:4425487-4436771 GCF_000151885.1 Dipodomys ordii
AAAAAAAAATTATGTTAAGTGGGTCAGGCTCATAGAGACAAACAGCACATGTTTACCCCTATATGTGGAAGTTAGATCTAAAATACAAACATACATGATAACATGTACAGGGCATATGAACATATGCACAAACAAATTGACTAAATGATAGTATCTTTAGGGAAGAAGTTCATTGGTCTAACTCTTTGGATCAACGAGTGAACATACTGTGAAATAGATCTATTTTTTTTTTCCTAAAAGAAAATACTGAATTAAAATAAAAGCCTAGAAAATTTCCTTGACCTGCTCCAGGTAACATCAATACTTTTGCTACCAATTATTAGTAATAAAAATACTAAAAAGGGATTATTTTCTGGTGATTTGAAGGCTACAAATTAGTTTGCACACTTGCTCCATTGAGAGTCTTTTTAAGCCAGGTGGGAGAAAGCTTGACTCAAACGGGCTTCAATGAAATATTTAATGACTCACTTATCTGAGAAGATCAGAGGTCATGGGAGACCATGACTGTGGCTTGACTCAGAAGTCCAGTAACTTCACCTTCTTCCTTTTTGCTTTATCTTCAAGCCACAAGCTGCTTCTCAAAGTTTTCTGGGGTTTTATGCTGCTATCTCAGAAGGGTGAAAAAGTTCACTCCTAGATCTCCCATCTCATTTCTCCTTCCTTTTTCCACTCATTGTGACTAGAAAAATCACAGAAATGGTAAATAGTCTCTTTAGATAAGTCACTTGGATGGAGAAGTAGATTAAATAATGGTAAGTGAGGTATGCATTAAGGAAGGAGAATATCCATCCAAACTAAATTAGGATTATATAACCAAGAAGGGAGAGTAGCAGCCGAATGTAAGCTCATCAAGCCAGGTGCCAGCAGCTCACGCCTGTAATCCTAGCTACTCTGGAGGCTGAGATCTGAGGATCACGGTTCAAAGCCAGCCGGGGCAGAAGAGTTCGTGAGACTCTTATCTCCAATAAACCGCTAGAAAACCGGAAGTGGTGCTGTGGTTCAAGCAGTAGAGCGCTCGCCTTGAGCTGAAGAGCACAAGGACAGCGCCCAAGCCCAGAGTTCAAGCCCCATGACAAAAAAAGAAAGAAAAGAAAAAAGAAATGCTCATCATACATGGTCTCATTTTGAACTCTGTGAAGGCAAGTAGCTATGAATTCCCTTATTTTACAGAAAGGAACTAAGTACTTGAAGATGTGCATGATTTGCCCTTAGTCACTCACTAAGTAGGTGGAGTGACTCCAAGTTCTACATCTTACTCCTAAATTTTGCCTTTCCAGTGTTTGAAATGAGCTCTCTGTAAGATGGAAACTACTTTTGAGGCTATGATTACTGTGTCAGTTCTTCAAATTATTTTTAACAGTTTAAAGTTTAAAATAATATTAATATACTCAAAAGGAGGAGAAGTTAAGAAGAAGAGGGAAAGGAAGAGGAGAAGGAAGAAGAGGGGAAAGAGAAGGAGGAAGGTTAGTTGGTATGGCACCAGTGGGAATAGGGAGGGCTAATGAAATCTGTGAATGAGGATGAGTATGACCAAAGTAGTTTATTTACATGTATGAAAATAGAACAAGTGTTTATTTTTTTGTATATCAGTCTTAGGGCTTGAACTCTTGGATCCAGTGCTATCCCTGAGCTTTTGTGCTCAATCAAGCACTCTACAATTACAGCCACAGCTCTACTTCCAGCTTTTTGTTAGTTAATTGGAGATCAGAATTTCACAGACTTTCTTGCCTGGGCGGGCTTTGAACATACAAGTGTGAGCCACCAGCACTGGCTGTTGAAATTGTTTTAAGAAGGGTGAGTGGGCTTGGGGAAAGTGATTAAAAGAGTGATCAGGACATATCAGCTACATGTGTGGAAATGTCATAATGAAATGCCCATTGTATAATTAATGTATGCTAAATAATAAAAAGCAACACAAAAAGCAAACAAAAGGACATGAGCAATGGAGCATGAAATTGAGCCAAGAATATTTGATACTCCTAACAGGTGCAGAATATTATACAAGCTTCCACCATGGTAGATTGAAGATCAAAAGCGAAAATTCTATCCTGGCCTAGGTCTCCCTAATGCAGAGCATCTTACAAGGTTTGTGTTTGTATTTTATTTGAGAATGTGGGAGCCAGAAAGTAAGGAGGCTGAGGTGATGAGGGATAAATTGGAGGCAGAGGAAGAAAGCCAGTGTGATCTTAGTAGCCACCACCACATAGCATCAAGCCAGAACAAACCTTTAATTCATGGCCCTTGAGGTATACTCCAGATCCAAACTAGAGTACTACTTGATCCTGTAAGACTTCAAAAGCTCCTTGAAAACCATCTCTGAACCATGAGACGGGGACAAAAGGGAAAGCATTTGTCCAAGAGCTCCTGTTTCTAGAACTGATGGTTGTTCTGTAGGATATTTATGGTCTTATATGACTGAGTGCTCAGTGAACTGTCTCAGACATCCTAGACCTGCATCAGAGTAAGAACTGTCAGCTACTCCAAGATGAAGCTGGTTGGCTAGTACTTCTCATTGTAGCAAAGGAGGAAAAAGATAGGACCAGAGTTTTTGAAGAGGGGCATGAGAGGTTTTAGTATATGATCACTATAAATTAACAATCCTAAACTTTTGTTGAAGTGATGCCACCCAAATTCAAATTCTTACCATTTTTCTAGTTCACTTTAGATAGTTAATTCCTGGCATATTGCAAACACCCCCTTAAAACATCTTTCTAAGCTGGGCATTGATATCTCATGCTTGTAATCCTAACTTACTCAGGAGGCTGAGATCTAAGGATTGTGGTTCAAAGTCCACCTGAGTAGGAAAGTCCGTGAGACTCTTATCTCCAGTTAACCACCAGAAAACCAGAAGTGGAGCTGTGGCTCCAAGTGGTAGAGTTTTAGCCTTGAGCAAAAGAGCCGAAGCCCTAAATTTAAGCCCCATAGCCAACTAAAAAAAAAAATCTTCCTAGTTTTTCCTTATTCAACTACAGTAAACTTTCTAAAACACAATATTTTTTGTCTTTATTTTACAGAAAGAGTTCATAACACCCCACTGCTGTGGGACAGTGTAACCAATACTCAGCATTCAACACATTTCACAATTGGCTTTGCTATAGATAGACGGCTGTATTTCCCACAACTGCCCCAATTGGACTCAAGCCAGTCCAACTTCCTTACCTTTGATGTATGAGCCAAGATTATTCTTTCTTGGTGTGGTGCCTTT
Source organism: Dipodomys ordii (assembly GCF_000151885.1). NCBI lineage: Eukaryota > Metazoa > Chordata > Mammalia > Rodentia > Heteromyidae > Dipodomys > Dipodomys ordii. The sequence goes on from NW_012267248.1 coordinate 4,428,693, forward strand.
GCTAATGCTATTCATTACAACTGATGGGGATAATATGCAAAACATTTTATCAACTGCTATGGCACTGGCCAGTTATCATGAAAACTGAACCAGAGAAAGGTCCACTGTAACTGCCAGCAGGGGTGGGCCAGTTTACTCAGGCATGCCTCCTTCCTCCACTGAAATCCTGTCTTTCCATGAAGTTTTTCTGGACTGCTTTTGCTTAGGCAAAGCATTTTTTCTTTAATTATTACTTTGTGTGAAAGTATTATTAAAGATGTTCATTTGATAATGTCACAGTCAGAAACACCTGCAATTTTCTTTATTGCTTTACTATGCAGTAATACATTTGTAGTAATTTTTACAGAGGGAAAAGAAAATATGTTTCAGTCTTTCCTACAAGCATAATTGGTCAATCATCATATGTTGTTGATACTTTAGAATTTTTTGATTCTAGTAATGGTGCTTGAACTCAGGGCCTGTGTTCTCTGGCTTTGAAACTTGATTTTTCCAGGTCTCAGCTTTCAGCTTCCTGAGTAGCTGGGATTTTAAGTATGAGCCATTGGCACTCTGCTTAGAAGTTTTAAAAAAAGTGTGTGTGTGTGTGTGTGTGTGTGTGTGTGTGTGTGTGTGGTGTATACTGGGCCTTGTACTCTGGGCCTGGGTGCTGTCCATCGGCATTTTTTCCTTAACGTTAGTGCTCTACCACTTGAGTCATAGCTCCACTTCTGGCTTTTTGGTGGTTAATTGGAGATAAGCTGGCTTTGAACTTTGATCCTGGGATCGTAGTCTCTTGAGTAGCTAGGATTACAGATATGAGCCAGCAGCACTCAGCAAGGATTATTTTTTTAATTTAAAAAATTACCTGTTACCCACAAAATGTAGAGCACTTGCCTTTGAGGTCCTGGTGCCCCTTGTGGAAGATTCATCACTTCCTCAGCTGCTCAGCCTCTGCCAACAGCCAGATCACACTGGGTGTGGGGTGTAGAGGGCTCTTGGCTAATTTTAGGTGTCAACTTGATTAGATTAAGAAGTACTGGGGCTGGGAAGGTGGCTTAGTGGTAGAGTGCTTGCCTTGCATGCATGAGGCCCTGGGTTCGATTCCCCAGCACCACATAAGCAAAAAGAAAAAAGCCGGAAGTGGCGCTGTGGCTCAAGTGGTAGAGCGCTAGCCTTGAGCTAAAATAGCTGAGGGACAGCGCCCAGTCCCAGAGTTCAGGCCCCACGACCGGACCCCCCCCCCAAAAAAAGAAGTACCTAGAAACATGGTACAGCATTATTTTGGGTGTGCCCATGAAGGTGTTCCCAAGGAGGTTAGCATGTAAGTCTGAATGAACTAGGTGGGGAACTCTCACCCTCAATGTGGGTGGGCACCATTCCTTGCTAGGCGCAGGGAGAGTATTTAGAAGAGAAATGGTCTCTCCCACTCAGAGCTGAGACACATGCATCTCCTGTCTTAGACAGCAGAATTTCATACTTGCTGGCCTTTGGGCTTCAAGACTTATACACCAGCTGTTCCTTCTCCCCAGCCTTTTGGCCCTGGACCCTGTGGGATGTCCTGGATGGAGGCTTTAAGACTTGGGCATGTATTAAACAAGTATCCTAAATCTTCAGTTTTCAGACAGATGTTGGACTTCTCAGCTGTTAGAGTCCTGTGAGCTAACCCTCTATTCAGCCTCTCACATATCCCCATGTGCATCTTATACATTCTGTCTCTATGGATATCTAATACACAGCCATCTTCAGAGCCACCCAAGCCCAGACTTTCCCCAGCCCTAGACATTGCTGAGCAAGGACAAGATGTGCTTTGGCTGAATTTCTGTACTATGAAATCCAGGAGTGTAATAAGGTGGTTAGAGCATGAGACAGAGATTTGGAGCAATAGTATCACAGCAATAGTGATCCATTCAATAGTGGGTAAAAGGAACTGCGGCCAAGGTCCAGCCTACTATCCGCGGGACCCTGGGTGTGAGTAATTACAAATAGTCTATATATGGTATGTCTAAATATGTTAAGACTGAATATTGTAATAATGATAGAAACAGATATTTTCTGTTTTCCTCTTAATATGTCTTGCTGGATACAGGTGGCTCACATCTGTGATCCTAGCTACTCAGGAGGCTGAGGTCTGAGGACTGTGGTTCAAAGCCCAGGCAGGAAAGTCCTTGAGACTCTTATCTCCAACCAATCACCAGAAAACTGTGACTTAAAGAGGTAGAGTGCTAGCCTTAAGCAAAAGAGCTCAGAAACAGTGTTCAGACCTTGAATTCAAGCCCCATGGCTGACAAAAAACAAAACCCAACTATGTCTTCAAGCAGGCATTAGTGGCTCATGCCTATAAATCTAGCTACTCCAGATTTAAGATCTGAGATCATGGATTAAAACCAGCATAAGTGGAAAAGTCCATGTGACATTTAGCTCTGATTAACCAGCAAAAGACTGAAAGTGAAGATGTTGCTCAAGTGGTAGAGTGTCAGCCTTGAGCAAAAATGACATGAGGTCCTGAGTTCAAGCTCCAATACTGAAATACACACTAAAATCTATGTATTCATAATGTCCTGGAAGGATGAGTTTGGATGCAGCATTCCCATTGAAACTGGCCTTTATCTTCTTCACGTATGCTAGCCCCACCCTGAGCTCACACATATGAATGCACAAGTTAGATCCACCCTTCCTATGCAGTCACCTCTCAGTCACTCTTGGGCTGGAGGTGCAGGCACCAGAAGTGGAATTTGTCATCCTCAGATGTGTGAATAAAAAGTCCAAGCAGCCCCAGGTACAGGTTTCAGCCATCAGAAAGGAAATTCCAGAGCCCCAGATAGTATAGAATCTGAGGTTTGGACTTGGGATAGATCCAACTCCTTAGTCCTGCTGTGCTAGACAATGATCAGAGTAGAGCAGTCTGGCTGTGGCTTAAGACGCTACTTGTGCACTCTACAAAAACATGCACCACTCCACTCAGACTGTATGCGTCATCAACCCAATTTCTTCTTGAAAGTTTCCCAAGAATATCTTCAGCTAGTTCAGTGCCACTCAAGAAGAGAAGAGGTCACGTGGAGACAGCAAGCTTAATCAGTTGTAGCTGAAGTTCCCTACTTTGGAAAACACTACAAAATACATGGCCCAGGGGAAAAGCCTGGGTTGGCAGTAAGGGGCCAAACAGCTTCAGCTTCATTAGCTTCCTAAAGATACAACTCTTTACATGTTTGGCTTTACTCATTTTCTCTTTGTAGAGACTCTGGGAAACCAAGAAATTCATTAGAATCCAGGTGCTGGTGTCGTATACCTATAATCTTAGCTACGAAGGGTGGAGATCTGAGGATTATGGTCCAAAGCCAGTCTAGCAAGAAAAGTCCATGAGAGTCTTATTTCCAATTAGCTAGCAAAAAACCAGAAGCAGATGTGTGTTCAAGTGGTAGGGTGCCAGCCTTGAGGGAAAAAGCCACAAGAGAGTTCAAGGCTCAATAGTGCCTCTTCCCCCCAAAAAAAGGTTTAATAAACAAAATGATTTTTATTTTTCTTGATATTAGAAAGGTCTAGAAAACTGGACCTATATTCCCACAGCACAAGTGGCCAGACGGGAAGAACAGTTGTTTCTCAGGTAGGGTATGGGCTCTCTAGGTTTTCTATAGCTTCACTAGCTCACCCCAGCCCTCAGGCTCTCTGGCATCTAGCTATGATCTATCCTTTACATTTGATCATAGGGCCAGGTGCTGGTGGCTCACATTTGTAATCCTAGTGAGATCTGTGGGTTGTGGGTTGAAGCCAACCTGGGCAAGAAAGCTCATGAGACTCTTATTTCCAATTAACCATCAAAAAGTCAGAGGTAGAGCTGTGGTTCAAGTAGTAGAGCACTAGCCTTGAGCAAAAGAACTCAGGAGCAGTACCCAGGCCCCAAGTTCAAGCTCCAGGAGCAGCATGCACACACATACATCTATACAGACAGGCAGACAGATACATCTATACAGACATCTATACACACATACATTTATACAGACAGGCAGACAGATAAAATTGATCATAAGCACTGGCAAAGACACCTGCCAATCCTACATAGCTCTTTACAAAAATAAAGGCAACACCATGGGAGTTCATCAAAAACTAAATATAGAATTATCAGCAGTTTCACTTCTGGGCTTATACCCAAATAATTGAAAGCAAGTCAGTTATTTGTACACCTATGTTCACAGAAGCATTATTCACAAGAGCCAAGAGTTAGAAGGGATCTCAGTATAAGTGTCCATTGATGGGTGAATGCATAAACCAAAATACACAGCCTTAAGAAGGAAGCCTAGTCTGATACACACAACAGCATAGATGAACTATGGTGACATTCTATAAAAGTACTTCTTATGTATCACTCAGTATCAGGAGCAATCACATTTATAGAGAAAAAAAGTAAAATGGTGAATTGGGTACCAATGGCTCACACCTGTAATCCTAGCTACATGGGAAGTGAGGATCAGAGGTTCCAGATCAACCTGCACAGAAAAGTTTGAGAGATTCCATCTTAATGGAGGGAAGTTTGACAGGGTGGCACATAAATGTCTGTCATCCCAGCAATAATGGAATGACTGAAATAGGCAGGTCAAATTTCAAGCATGCTCCTGGACAAGAAGCAAGACCCTATCTCAAAAATAATCAGAGAATGAAGGAGAGGGTGTGTGTGACACTGTTCAAAAGGAAATATATTCATTCTCTGACTTACATAACTATGACCCCTCTGTACATCACTTTTACAATAATTTTTTAAACCAAAAAAAAATGAAATAAATCAGTGAAAAGCAAGGCTGGAGGTGTGGTTTAACAGAAGAACACCTGCCTAGACCTGACTAGACTAGAGTTTAAATCAAAAACAAAGAAGCTAATAGTAAAGTAAAATAATGGTGTCTAGGGCCTTGGGGAAGAAAAATAAGGAATTAGTGTTTAATGTATAGAGAGGTTTCATTTGGGAAGATAAAGGAATGTGGAGATGGATGGCAGATAGTTGCACAACTGGGTTATAAACGGTTCCAAAGAATACAGTTATGTCATCTGTAGGAAAATGGATGCAACTGGAGATCATCCTGTTAAGTAAAATAAGCCAGCTGCTCAAAGATGACGAGCACATGTTTTCTTTCATATGTGGAATGGGAGGGGGGGCACATTAGGGATGTGAAAGGAAAAGGGAAGAGGAAGGGGGAAGTTAAGAAAGAGTAATAGAGGGGTGAATATGATCAAAAACATTACATGCATATATGAAAATGTCACAATAAAACTCCTTGTGTATTTATGTATTTATTTATTTTTGGGTCAGAAGGCTTGAACTCAGGGCCTAGGTGCTGTTCCCTGAGCATTTTTGCTCAAGGCTAGCATTCTACCATTTTGAGCCACAGTATCACTTCTGGTTTTGTGCTCAAGGCTACTGCTCTACAATATAAGCCAAAGCACCATTTCCATATTTTTCTGAGTAGTTGATTGGTGATAAGAGTCCCATGAATTTCCTGCCCCAGAGTGGCTTCAGATGGTGATCCTCAGATCTCAGCCTCCTGAATAGCTAGGATTATAGATGTGAGCCACTGGTACCCAGCTAAAACTCCTTATTTTGTACAATTAATATATGCTAATATCTTTATTACAAATAGTTTTTAAAAAATAGTTAAGATACTCTGAGTGTTAATGGATAGATGCATGGCTTAAAATGTGGAACATATATTCACAACAGAATATTATTTAGCCATAAAATGAGTGAATATAATCCTGTAGCATAGATAAACCTGGAAGACATTATATGAACTAGACCAGAAACAGACAAATCCCACATGTTCTCACTTATATGTTGATGCTTAAAAAGCTGACCTCATAAAAGCAGAGAGTAGAAAAGTGGATTTTGAAGGCTGGGGAAAGTTGGAGTGGGTAGAGAGAATGTTTAATTGGTGCAAAATAGCTGGATAGGAGGAACAACTTCTACAGTAATGTTGATAAACAGTTAATCAAATGTTTTTAATAGACAAGAGAGAAAATCTTTTTTTCTTTGGGGGGGGGTCCAGTCATGGGGCCTGAACTCTGTGACTGGGCGCTGTCCCTCAGCTCTTCAGCTCAAGGCTAACGCTCTACTTGAGCCACAGCGCCACTTCTGGCTTTTTTCTTTTTGCTTATGTGGTGCTGAGGAATCGAACCCAGGGCCTCATGTATGCAAGGCAAGTGCTCTACCACTGAGCCACCTTCCCAGCCCAAGAGAGAAAATCTTGAGTGTTTGCAACCCAAAGAAACCATAAATATTTGACATGGTAGACATGCAATCATTTTGATCTAATCATCTCGCATACCCCCCCCCAATGTGTATATCATTATATATATATATCACTATATATCATACTATATATAGATAGATTAAATTAAGGCATATATAATGCTATATTATTGAAAACAAGTTGACAAGCAAAAAATATTATTACTATTATTTTTTGTTGGTCATGGGTCTTGGACTCAGGACCTGGGTACTGTCCCTGAGCTCTTTTGCTCAAGGCTAGTACCCTACAACTTTGAGTCTCAACTCCCCTTCTGGTTTTCTGGTAGTTAATTAAAGATAAAATCTCACAGACTTTCCTATCCAGCTGGCTTTAAACTGCGATCCTCAGATCTCAGCTTCCTGACTAGCTAGGATTACAGGTGTGAGCCATCAGTGCTTGGCACAAAGTTCCTCTTTATTTATGTATTTATTTTTTGTGCTGGTATTACATTTTGAACTCAGGACCTCTCATTCTCCTTTTTCTGCTAATGGCTAGCATTTTACACTTAAGCAACAACCCCAGTAATAGCTTTCTGCTGGTTAATTGGAGATAAAAACTTTCACCTTTGTTTTTTTCTCCTCAGGCCTTCTCCAGACTGATCCTCTGATCTCAGCTGCCTGAGTAGCTAGGGTTATAGGTGTGAGCCTGGATATGAAAATTCCTCACACAGACTGGAAAGGGATTTTTGCTTAATGTATGTCAGAAGTTACCACTCTCTCTATATAACATCAAACAAGTGGCTGCATTAGAGTTTGATTCTCTAATGCACATAGAAATTAATCAAGACTAAAGGATAAGAATGGTGCAGATGGTCAATTTTATGCGTATTTGACCACAACTGAAAAATAAATAAATATGAAACAAACACTTGTGATCTGAAGCTTCTTTAAAATCAAAATTAAACACAGCTTGCTTTGTTGAGAGGAGAGGGAACAGCTGTCAGAGAGGAGATGAAATGGACTCACTAGGCTGGTTGATCAATTTAGAGGGACCCACAGTACTGTCATTCAAGTAAGCTTTGGCCTCTGCTGGCTTTTGGGCTGATAAACATCTCCTCCCCTTATTAGATACCTGCTGGGAGACTCAGAGTTCCATGATCAGAGCCTTTTGAAAACAACTATTATCTACAGAAGCTTCAGAGAAGCCAATTAAATGTAGACAAGCCTAGCCAGGCAAATATTTTTAGAAAACAGCATTACTCAGTCAATGTAGGTTCTGTGATCCCCAAAAGCACAACATCAGTTGTGGCAGCAAGCCAGGCAATAACCAGCTAGAGATGTGGGTCCAATCCTAGCACTCAGCATTCAGAAATACTCAACGATACTATACCCTGCACTCCTGTGCTTAACTTGCATGTGTTAATTTGCACAATCTCATACCAGTGTGGCTCTTCTAAGCATAAATGTCAGATCTCATGCTCACTATTATTTTATTAAAATACTCATGTCTTTTTATAACTTTGTGTTTATTTATATTTATATGCTTCGATTTCCTGGCACATTTACATACACAGTTGTTCAGACCTCTTACCACAGATCCAGACTCTGAGATTTGTTAGCTGTCCGACCTTAGGCTTGATACTACCCAGTGCCTCAGTTTCCTCATCTGTAAAATGGCAATGACCACTGGATCTATTTCATAGGGTCATAGGAAAGGTGAAATTAGGGCAAGCAAAACACTTACAATTGGGTCTGTCACATAATAGGTGCTGAATAAAGTTAGAAATAAGTGTTTGTATGTGTTTCTAACGCATTTATAAGATTATCTCTTTGTTGCTTTGTATGTCCCTCCCCCACAGTATAACCCCTGCTTTCACTATATTTGATGT
>NW_012267248.1:4437001-4449826 GCF_000151885.1 Dipodomys ordii
TACGCATTATCCTGCCCATGCAATTGTAACCCCTCTGTACAGTTTGTTCACAAATAAAATTAAATTAAATTAAAAAAAAAAAGAAATAAGTGTTTGTGACCTGGTAAGAACACCCTGCAGGTAGCTGAGAAGCTGGAGAACTCCTGACTCTGACTTACCTTCTACCATCATTGATGATTTAGTTTCAAAGTCCTATGTCCAAGTTCCTAGTCGGACTTTCCCTTTCCCTATCAATGCTTCTGTTTTAGGGGGAGGGGATGTGAGGGGTGAGACACAGAAGGACAGAATCTGTATGATAAGTTACTATGCTCTGTAATTTGTAAATATCTGAGAATGTTCAGCTGGGCCTACATTCAGGGGAGCCTTTTCTTGGAGCACATAGTCCACAGGTGACAAGACTAGAAACACACAAAGGCTGACAATCACCTTGGCTGGGACTTTGCCTACTCAGGGCCCAGTGAGCTTTCCAGATGAGATCACACTGTCTGACCCAGGAGCCAGAGGGCAGCCAAAACTCTCCAAAAGAAGCCAGATGGTGCACTTTTATTTTGAGCCTGGAGAACATGTGTTCTGTCTCTGCAAGAAAAAAAGAGACTTGGGGCTTTCTGTTTTGATTATACTTGGCTCTCTCCCCTCTAACTGCAAACGTTTGTGGAACAGGGAAATGAGTCCCCAGTCCAATGATAAGGCTGATAGAATTCAGGGCTCCGTCAGGAGGAAAGAAACAGGAAGCAGAAGGCCCCGCTGGGCTATGAGGTCACTACTTCGGCATGCTGGCTTAGTCCTGCAAGAGACAGAAGCTATTTGGTTGCTTGGCCAATTGCCCTTAATCTTGGAAGTCTTGCCCTGGAGGGGAGGAAAGGGTGAAGTGTTGGTATGCAGGCACTGTCGCCCTGGACATTAGAAGAAATGAAGAAGGAACACAACTCTTCAGTTAAAAGATAAATGGAAAAACATTTCTTCAAGACACATACAGAGCTGCACAATGTTCTTTCATTGGGCCTGACTGGGCTTTTAGAAATGAGTTTGAAAAACAGTGTCTTGATGGTTATAAAGTTTCTCCTGATTAAAGATCAATTAATTGGGGGTTTGATCGCATGGTCTGAGAACCCTGCAGGCTGGGTTTCACAGAAAGGAGATGAGTGTGGTATATTGGTGAGGGAGGAGAAGGGGTGGGGGATAGCTTGAGGAAAGCGAATACTGAGCCTCCACCCCATGACCTGCAGGCAGTGGCATTTTTACCTCCATTTTCCAGTTGACAAACAAGGTTTCCACGGGTTCATGCCTTGCCTGAAGCCATTTCACAAAGGCTGCAGTGAGAATGGAAGCAGAAACACAAGGAAGCAATTGCCAAGTAGACTTTAGGCCTATTGTTTGACAGGGGAAGATTCTATTGATGCTTTGTCCTAATATGATGTCTCCCAAAAACATTGTTTCACCGAATAAATAAGCTTATACTGATGGACACTGATGGGTCTGCTCTGGCCTAGGGTTATTGGTCCACTCTGGCTGTTAACCACTGTACAAATGGAACACAGCCAAGCTCTTGGGTGACTTGTATTTAAGATGAGTATGAGGTACTTACCTGCTTAGTAATTCAGCAATGAGTGTGGTATGTGTGTGGTACTGCTGTTTGAACTCAGGGCCTCAAGCTTGCAAGGCTGGTATTCTACTACTTGGGCCATGCATCCAACCTGGCTTTTTGCTGGTTATTTTAGAGCTAGAGTCACACAGACTTTTCTTCTGCAATTGGTGGCCTTAAATTGCAATCCTCCAGATCTCAGCATCCTGAGTAGTTAGGATTACTGGCATGAGCCACTGGTGTGCCCAGCTAAGACTGTTGTTTTTTGGTAAGATGTACCACTGGGAAAGAGACATCACCACTCCTGACTCCCTCCTCCCTCCCCCTCCACCACTTAGGTCAAATGTTTACTACCTGGCCATTTAGAAACAAGTTGGTTGGGTTGGTTGGCTGACTTCTGCCTAAAGCAGGAGCTGCCTTAGTGCCTGCCTGTGACCTTAGGGTTTGCAGAATCATAAGAACCTTCAATCTGTCCACAGCAAATATGGCCACATTTCTGTCCCCACTCCGGAAGCACGTTCGTTTTGACAAATGGCAGTATGGCTAAATAATATATGGGTTCCTGCTTTTATTCTCAGCTTTCCTGCAGCCATGGCTGGGACATGTGGCTGAGCTGGAGTTTATCGGGCCCTTCACCACCATGCTGACCTCCAGTTCTCTCTTTTCTTGTCTGCCTGCTCTCTGTGGGGAGGATGCAGGTAACTCATTATTACATTCTTAGTATGTACCAAGGAAGAGACAGTTAACACATGTGATTTTAGTCAAAATGAACAATAAGTTCTACTTGCTGAATTACTAAGCAGGTGAGTATCTCATGCTCATCTGTTGAAATCTTATCAATACCAACCATCCAGAACCTCAACCCAATTGAGCTGGACCCACGGGTGAGGTTGTCTGAACAGCTACAAAGTTGGCCCCATTTTAAGCCAATATTTCTTTAACATTTATTCTTCATTACAGAATGGGAAGAAAAGGATTTTTTATTTTGATAAAATTCGTGTGTAGCTTTTGTCTATCCAAGGCTTTATCAGATACATCCAGTAGGCCATAGTATTTAAATTTACTATATTTGGGCTTGACTTTTACTTCAGTCTTTCTATTACTTATAGCTGGATCATGGTTAGTCATTTAAACACAAAAAGAATTGAAGTAATTCAAACTTATTTAAAAGAGATTTTAAAATTATTGACTTTCTCGACCTCAGAAATATTTTTTAGCTAGGTGTGGTGGTACACTCCTGTAAATCCAACTACTCCAGGAAGCAGGATGGTGGCTAAAGACCAACCCAGCCCAAAAGTTAGCAAGACCCTATCTCAACCAACGAGTTCAGTGTTATTGTAACTCAACCTGCAGGAGCGTCTAAACGGGAGGATTGCTATTCAAGACTGGCCCTGGCAAGTACTGTGAGATCTTATCAGAAAAATAAAGTAAAAAGGACTGAAGTGTGTGGTTCAAATGGCAGAGGGCTTGCCTATAAAGACCAAGGTCTTGAATTCAAATCCTAGTATTCTCAATTATTATCTCTCAAGTCTGTTTGTAACTCTCTGAACAGAATCAGTTTCTTGGATATGTATTAGTTTAAATTTTATTCCATAAAAAGAAACCACTCAGTCTTAGGGAAAAATCCTATACTGTGCATTCTTAGTTACTGAATCTCCTTGGCTATTATGTAGTCCACATCAGCTGACTGAACTCAAGTGGTATATGGAAGGTGAATGACAATATGTCCTCTATGGTGACAAGTACATGCAACTGAATTCTCTCTCTCCCTCTCTCTGCCTCTCCCTCTCTTTCTTTGGTACCAGAACTGGGGCTTGCATTCAGGACCTCATACTCTCTGTTGATTTTTTTCACTCAAAACTGGCATTCTACCACTTAAGCTACACCTCTGCTTCTGGCTTTTTACTGGTTAATTAGAGATTAGAGTGTCACAAATTTGTCTGCCCAGGCTGGCTTCAAATCATGATCTGCAGATCTCAGCCTCCTGAGTAGCTAGGATTACAAGTGTGAGCTTCCAGCACTTGGCTAGCTATCAGAGTTTTTACTTGAAGAAATTGAAAGTTTGGGTGGATATTATATTATAAAATTATTATATTATATTTATTATTGTAGTATATTATATTTATATTTATCATTTATCTAGTATATAGAAACCTGAATTATTCAACACCTTGACTGTGATGGATTCCATAAGTTTGGACCATTTATTGTGTGACACCTAGGGAAGGTGCCGGTATGTCTTGCTGTTTTTCTGATCTACATCAACTCACATAGATCACTTCAATTTACAGTCCTGGGGTGCAGATAGTGATAACGATAATGATGGCCACCTCCAAGCAAGGACTCAATCAACAGGGAAAGTCTTGTTGCTTATTCTTCTCTGTGGCTCCTTAGGAATGTGGTTGACAGCAGTCCATCTAGCTGCAGAAACAGATGCTCAATGAACACTTGCCAACTGAATGAATTTTCTGTGTGCATATAAAGCCTACTCTGGGACATTTTATTGAGCTTTCATGACATTTATGAATGAAGCTTGTTGTCTTTTTGACAGGTGAGAAAATTGAGGATCAGAAGTTGACTGCCCAAAGTAAAACATAGTTCACAGAAAGGAGTACTGGTTCAATTCAGGCCTGTTTTGCCCCCAAAGACCTTGCCATCCTTGCCAGGGTCAAGGTTCTGGTTCTAACAGGGAACCAGGCTTGGTATTCTGTCTGCTGAGGCACAGAGATACCCTTCAGAATATTTACTCACCACAAAATAGTAATTGCCCCAGGGAACAGGTACAAGGCTACTTTTGGGCAGCTGGAAGCCTACTCTGCCACTTGCAAATGAGCACCAGCCAGATCTAGCTTATCACTAGTATTGCGTGTGGCCTCGTTTGACTGTGCAGGCGAACACTGCAGGAAATAGTCTGCAGGAAGGTTCTAACCCTTCTCTTAACTTATCTAATGTTAGGCGTGTGTGCTATATGCATGTGTTCCATGTCAGAGAGCAGGCTTACACAGACAAACATGAAAGTGTGCAGAGTGGTCCTGTCACAGCAGGGCAGGCCAACTGGATGCAGAGCACCTTAGAGAACTCAGTGGGCACTGGCACACTGGGTACATTGGGGACTTGTTAACGAGATTGATTCTTAGACTCCATCCTCCAGGCCTGGTCCATCCGGTGCGCAGCATGGGTCCCAGGAATATTTGCTCATTAATAAGTTCTCAAGTAGTTCTGAAGTGCACTGAATGGTGAAGACCAAGATCCAAGGTGTGGGGTAGGATGAGAGATGTGCATTTCTCACTTTTGGATATATGTCACATTTGGTACTTCAGTCATTTAAAAAGATCACAGGTCTAAGGGAATGCAGCAATAGAGGAAGAATAGCCAGTAGGGAAAGACATGATATAGTGAGAAGAGAGTGATGTGATATAGGAAGCTTTCTTTTCAGGCTCTGGTTACTCCCATTTCATTGTCCACTATAATGACAACAACCTTCTCCTTCCCCTCATCCCCCTCCTCCTCCTCTTCCCCCTCCTCCCCCTCTTCCTCCTCCTCCTCCTCTTTGTCTGTCTCCTTTTCTTCTCTACCCTGCCCCCTTTCTCATGAGTCTCTAAAGGAAGGCTAGTGTCCAAGGCTGGACCCAGGTTAGTATTATTGGGAGGTCATAGAATCTTTAAGAGCCTACTGGGAGGTCTCTGGGTCAGCCAGGGTATGACCTCAAAGGGGACTGTGGAAGCCAAGTTCCTTTATCTTTTCCCCTTTCTCTTGGCACAAGGTGAATGGCTTTCTTCTGCTATATGCTCCCTACCATGATACCTCTTCACAGGCCAAAACACAGAGCCAATGGACATAGAACTGAACCTTCAAAATGTAACCATCTTTGTCTGGCTCTCGCATATAGTCATCTCTACAGAACCTTACCCTGCCCTGCCCTCCCACCAAACAACAACAAGAATAAAACTCACCCATACCAATGACCTTGAGTCTGTCTTGTCCTGAAGCCATTACATATTTCATGAGCAGCAGAGCAAAACCAAACCTCCCACGAATTATTTACAAAGTTGCTTTTAAAAAATGTGAACAAATAAATCTACCACCTCTCCGGCTCCTGGTTGATGTGATGTGGGGATTATTTCACATACCCTGTTATATAAGCAGAGGATTTTGTTTTTCAGTAAAATTCTTTCATTTTGCAACACAGAAAGTGTTCATTGTGAAAAGGATGTTAACTTCTAGAATATTTAGATTTGTACTCTTAGAATCTTTAACATGAAGTGATTCTCTGGTCTTGGCTTCATATCAGGAGCAAATCTGACAGTGACATTAAACCATCACAGGTAAGGGTGAGGGTCTAGCATTCTCAGAAAGGATGTCTTCCAATCTGGGGGTTTCTTCTGGCAAACATTAATCCCAGCTATCAATTGTGTTAATTTTCTGAAACTGGTGTTCAGACCCATTGATGCCCTATTTACGAATTATAGTTTCCATTGACTTAATCTCTAACTGGAGCCAGGCAGCTGGTGGATATCTCCTTTAAAAGAGATGGCTTGTTTACAGGAGAAGGTGAGGGAGGCAGGCTCAGGATGGCCAGGACTATGCACCTATGGCTACTCTGTGCCTCCAACTCTAGAGCACACGCTCTGGTCACTACATTCTACTCTTTCCTGGAAGCCTTACTCTAGTAGCTTCTACCAAATGAGAGGGTAAGAGTAGCTCCTTTACTAAGGCCTAAGTGCAATCTCCAGAATTAGTGAGGTACCCTTCCCAAGGTACCAAGACCACTCTGTTTAATGCAGGGAACCTCAGCCTAGGTTACTGACTGGAAACACCAAACCCCATCCCAGGTTATACCCTAGTCTAGGCCAGAATTTCTGGGCATGGTGCCAAGTAGTCACCATTCTGTGAGGCTTCCATGTGAATCCAACACACAGCCAAGGCTGAGCCCTGCCAGGCTTCAGGCAGTCTTACTTGACTGTGGCTATTCCATGGACTGCAGACCTGTAGTGTGGGTATTACCTGGCTGTCTACCTGAAAAGCAGGATTTCAGGCCCACCACAGGTACCATCAAAAAGCTGGTTCCCACATAAAGTAGCTGACATCTGTCACCCTAGCTACTCAGGAGGCTAAGAAATGAGAATCACAGTTCAAAGCCAACTCAGGTAGGAAAATCTATGAGACTTATCTCCAATTAACCAGCAAAAAAGTGAGAAGTAGAGGTATAGCTCAAGTGGTAGAGGACCAGCCTTGAGCAAAAAAAGCAAAGGGACAGTGCTCAGGCCTTGAGTTCAAGCCCAAGTATTGATAAGTTAAAAGCGACAGCAACAACAACAACCACAACAAAGCAATGATCAGCTGAGTAGGGCTGCCCAAGTGACAATAGATTGCCACGCTTCCTAGGTCTGTGTATATGTGTGAACTTGTTCATGTGTGTCTCTGTCATGAGGTGGGTCCTCTCTAGGGCTCCTGAGTCTGTAGTGTTAGCAGAGCTGCAGGAAGGGAGGCTTGGTGAAATTACGCTGGGCAGTATCACATTTCTTTACATTTTTGAAACTAGGTCACTGGTAACAGCAATGGCAATTTCTTGTGTCTTAATAACTATAACTATGTATTAGATGTCCCGCAACTTAGTAGTACAGAGTAGTCATCTATTTGCCCACTATCCTGTGATTGAGTAATTGGGTTGACATTAGCTGGAAAGTCTCTAATGTTCCTTTTCCTGGCCATTGCATTGCTCTGACGGGTCCACAAGACCATGATCATGATGGCATACAATGTCCTCACTCATATATCTGGCAGTCAGTAGCAATATTGATTGGAATACTTTGGATTTTGTTCATTTGGCCACATGAGCAGGGTAGTGGCAGTAGCAGTATTTAAGAGAGGTGTGGAAGATGCAGGAATTCAAACAGCCTCACCTGGAATCTGTACAGTGTACTCTGGCACCTTTCATTCTTTTTTTTGGGGGGGGTCTGTCATGGGACTTGAACTCTGGGCTTTTATTCTTTCAAGCAAGGGGCTTTATGTTCACTGGTAGAGTTTAGCATGTGCAAGGCCCAGGATTCCATCCCCAGCACTGCAAAAACAAATTATATATTACAAATATATATATATATATGTATTTTATCTGTGTGTTATGTGATGTGCACAAATGGACAGATAATATGGACTTACTTAACACTGAGACAGAAGATTTACATTGTTAGAGCACTGTTAAGTACTGTTAAAGGAGTTTGAGTGGTAAACCTTTGGTGTAAGCACCCTTTTAAAAGTCTATATTTTTCATGCTGGGCACTAGTGGCTCAAACCTATAATCCTAGCTAAGATCTGTAATGAGGCTGAGATCTGAGCATCACAATTTGAAGCCATCCCAGGCAGATACGTCCATGAGGTTCTTATCTCTAATTAACCACCAAAGTGGTCGAACACTAGCCTTGAGAGAAAACGCTCAGAGATAGCACCCAGGCACTGAGTTCAAGCCCCAGGACTGCACACACACACACAGAGTCAGAAGTAGAGGTGTGCCTCAAATAGTACAGTGCCAATTTTGAGGAAAAGAGGCTAAGTGAGGGAGATTTGCTCTGAATTCAAGTTCTAGTACTGAAACACAAAACATTTTCAAAAAATAAAAGTTTTCACTTTTTCTTTAAATGTGATGCAATATTGGGTTCAGAGGAGGCCTATTTCCCAAATTGACAGCTGCTATCCAGGGCCTATCTAGCAACTAAATGACTGTCAACCAGGTAGGCAGACTACATTTATGTCAACACCCAAAGCATGACTTCAATGCCAGAAGGTGCTGTCCCAGCAAGCAGCCTGAACCAGATTTTGGCTCAACAAAGACCAACTTCTATAACTGCCACTCCCACCCAGAGGATGGCAGTGCTGGGAGGAGAATGGTTGTGTATTTGTATGCACATCAGCCCAGCAGAAGAACTGTGACTGGTGCATACACAATTCTTCATTTGCATAATGGACTTGTATGATGATTGGTGCAAACATGAGGAACTACTGTGATTGGTCCAGATACCCTTGTCCCTTCTTCCTTCTGGCTACTCAACTCATTTTGTGAGCAAGGACACACTGCCTGGCAACAGTAAACAGGAAGGCTGGCAAGCTGAGTAGCCAGGGTGAAACTGACCAGAGTGAAGGGACAGACCAACACCAATGGCAGATGTCCTCTGCCCCTGAATATTGTCTCCTACTGCAGGAACAGTAACACTTAGGACTCGAACACTGTGCTGAACCCCAAGGCCCAAACCCTATGCCACCATCCTATTAAAGGCCCAGAGCTGACTGGAGTTGTCTACTGTCATTCACTCTGCCACTTGCAATTACCTGCAAGAGCCTAGAATAACTGGAGGAACTCCTTCCTTGCCTCTCCATCATTTCTACCTGGATAGGTACACAAACTATATACACAAACATCATCATTAAAGCAAGTTACAAGTTAGGACCAGGTGTTTTTTTTCTTTATCTTTCCTTTTTTGTTGGGAATGTGGGTAGTATGTAGGTGTAGCAAGGTAGCAATAAACTTTATTTCTTGGTGGGAAGAATAGCAAATAATATTTTTAATCTGCCTCATTCACTTATGACCTTTAAAGAGCAAGACAATCCATCGAGGCACAGCTAAAGATAACAAACAAATTTATTTACACTATTTACACCAGAAAAGGGGCCTGTGATTACCTTGTCCTGGGCTAGATACCTAGAACCAAGAGCAGCCTCAACCACCAAACCTCCAAGTCTCCAACAGGCAGCCCAACCTTTATTAGTTGGTCTGCAAACCTCCAAACCTCAGACCTCCAAAGCTCTAAAGCTCCAAAGCTCCAAAGGGGAAGGCTTTTCCTTTTCATCCCCTCCTCCTCTGCAGGCCTCTCCAGTCTCCACAGGCCTGCCCTGCCCTGCTCCTGGAGGCGCCTCTCACAGGCCTCTCTAGAGGAAGGTTCCAGATGACCTCCAGAGGAGGCCTCACATGGTCTCTCGAGGAGGCCCCAAATGACATCTGGAGGAGGCCCCAAATGACTTCCTTGCCAAGCCCCAAATGACCTCTGGAGGAGGCCCCACATGGTCTCTCGAGGCTTGCCCTGCCCTCCACAGGCCTGCCCTGCTCTACTCCAGCAGGCTTTCCCCTCCTGCTGTCTCTCTCTCCACTCCCTGTCTCCCCTCTCTGATGCTCCACTTCTTCTCTTCCCTACTCTCCCCAAGGCACTCCTCAGGACTCCTAGTCTTTCCCCCACTCTCCTCTCCTGGGGACTCCCCTCGGACTAGGAACATGCAGCCTATATACAGGCTGCACCCACCCCCTTCTGGTGGCATGGCATGCTCCACAGGCAGCACATGCCTCTGTGGGGCGGTGACATCAGCCCCGATGCCACGCCCCCTCGGGTGGCCTGGTCTTTGGAGCTGTGAGGCAGGCCTCTTGATGCCTCTCCCCTCCCCCTCCAGGGGGGGCCAGGCAATGGGGCCACTCTGATTATCCGGACCCTGCTGGTTATTACAATTCCATTGGCCATGATGATTTATAGTATTTCCCTATGCAAAATTACACTCATTATTGGACGCTGGTAGCTCATGCCTATAATCCTAGAAACTCAGGAGACTCAGATCTGAAGATTGTGGTTCAAAGCCAGTCCAGGAAGGAAAGTCTGTAAGACTCTTATTTCCAATTACCCAGCAAAAAGTTGTGCCTCAAATGGTAGAGCTCCAGCCTTGAGCAAAAAAGCTGAGGAACAGCACCCAGACTCAAAGTTCAAGCTCAGTACTGGCACTAAGCAGTTGCAGACACAGGCAAGGCTCCTGAAAGATACAGTTCCCCTTGATCTGGAGGCCTCTGAACTGAACAGCCAGGTTCCTCACTACCAAGCTGTAATGGCAAAGCAGCCAGAGACACTGGAATAGGCACTCATGTTAGAGAGAGGAGGGACAGAAATCCTGGCAGTTACTGGTACACAAGAATTCTAAAATCAGCTGACTCAGGGATAATCATCTTCCTGATCTTAGCTCTGTTCTCTGGAGTGATTCTTAAATCTGTTACTCTGGGTGTCTCATAATTCAGCCTTCAGGGCTCTGACGACTTATTTTCTCTTCCTTATGAAAGGTCTGTGGTTAGTGTCTCCCCATCTTTTTACTCATGGAAATGCTAGTGAGTTCTCTTCTCTATGTGATGTGTCTTTATTTCTTTTTATCTGAGTTGGTCATGTCTTCACCAGATCACTCTCGTGAATTAGATAGCATCCATTTCATGCTCCAAAAGCCATAACACACATTATGTTAAGACAGATCGCTTTTGACTTGGCCATGCCAGACTACTTTGTTTAGCTGAATTTTACTTTCCAACTCAATAAGACCTAAAACCTCTATGTTTCCTCTAAAAGCTGCTTGAACCCCCAACCATTTTTCCTTATTCACCCCTCTCTTGAGTATTTTATCATACATTGCTAAGAGCATTGAGATAGCCCTCGGAAGTAAATGTAAAGATGTTCTTAACCAGAGGTACCCCAATCACTAACTACTTGGTTATTCTAAGTTGCCACAGGTGATGCTTTCTCCAGTTGTTCTGATATTACATAATACATACTGCCTTTTATGAACCTTGAATGAGGATCTCCTATCTCTGTTATGAGCCTGGTTGCCATTCCTCCATTACTAAAGCACTCTTCACTTTTCTACACTCAGCCTAACTGGTTCAAAGTTTTGTTATATTATTTACTCACTTCTGGAACCCAGTTCGTCTCTAATCCATTTCTGTATAAGAAAACCATCATTTATTTGCTGAAGAAGATGATATTCGTCTGGGCTCAGGTAGGTGGCTCTTCTGTTAGTCTAGTCTGAGTCACTCAGGTGGTTTCTGCTGTCCCAAGTGTGGACTTTGACTGGTCTAATATGACATTGCTTCCATGGCTGGATCCTTAGCTACCTGTTAAGTGGACATTTCAGAGAACACCAGTGGAAAACACTGGGCCTCTTAAGGTCCTGATTGTAGGTTGCACATCATTTCCTCTATCAAACCCAGGCACAGATTCCAATAATGGAGAAAGGACTTGTGGTGGTTTTTTAAAATCCCACTGGACCTAGGAAATGGAATTACTCTTCAATTCCTTCTCAATAGTTCAGTAGACAAAAACTTTCAAACCATTGAGCATCAGTGGCACAAAACTATAATCCAGTGCTCAGAAGGCTGATATCTGAGGTTTACAGAAAAGTTTGTGATACTTTTAACTCCAATTAACCATCAAAAAGCCAGAAGTAGATCTCAAGTGATAGAGCCCAGGCCTTGAGCTAAAAAGCCAAGCAAGAGTACTATACCCTGAGTTCAAGCCCAAATACTGACACATAAAAGAAAAAACAAAAATAAATCCTGGAGTCCAAGAGAGTAAATAAATTAGGTATGGCAATAAATGTTGAGTCACAGAGACTCTGAGTGGGGACACAAGACTCCTGCTAAGAGGAAAGGGGCAGGGCAGGGAGAGGGATGGCTATTTGCATGGCATGTGAATCAAGCCATATAATAACATGCCTACCAGCACCAATAATAGCACAGCAATAAAAAGAGCTGCCAATATTTACCTGACACTTAAGATGTCTCAGAAACAATGCTAATTGTATATGTATAATTTCATTTAATTGACAGAACAGATTCTAAGGTTTCACTTTACAAAAGAGGCTTGCAGAAGGTAAGAAGTTCATCACAAAGTCCCAAAAGGCAGTAAGCAAATATTTACTCGCTTAATGTTTTTACTAAAAGACCGCACTTCTGATGGCTGGTAGTCTGTGACATATTTGGGCAATTCTGTAGAGATTACCATGTACAAAATCTGTTCTTAGTGATTTGATATTTAATACAAATGGAAGGTACAGTCTCCCCAATGATTGAGCTGGTTCTGATTCCATAAGGAATGTTCATATGATTTCGCTGAAGACAAGGTTTCCCACCAGCTAGTGATTGGGAAAGGTTTCTCTCTTTGAGATTCTTACCTATGAACTAAAATGCCTTTGCTTGAGAGATGTCCAACACCTGTTCAAGTCTTAATAATCTATTAAATGTTTCTGAAGCATTCAGATGAATGTGGTTCTTGTTTCAGGTTTGGAAATCCTAGCTTAACTTTGATAATGAACTCAGTGGCCTGCAGCAGATGCTTCCTTACAGGATGTAGAGATAGAAGCTGATAAACAACACTGTCAAGACCAGGATAATACGAAGTCCTAGGGTTGGATCTTCTATGTGTGTGTGTGTGTGTATGTGTGTGTGTGTGTGT
>NW_012267248.1:4449876-4490243 GCF_000151885.1 Dipodomys ordii
TGTGTGTGTGTGTGTGTGTGTGTGTGTGTGTGTGTATGTGTGTGTGTGTGTGTGTATGTGTTCACACACTTGCTGGTGCATTATCCTGATATATCCAACACTAGAAATGCAGAAATAGTATTATCAAAATTGTGATCTTGACTTTAGTTGTTAGTTTATTACTTACTTATTGCTTGCTTGATTGATTTTATATTTCTGCAGTTCTTGTGACAAAATCCAGGGCTTTGAGCATGCTGGGCAAGCACTCTATCACTGAGCTACCTGCAGCTCAAAATTTATTTTTAACTGATGCATAAAAACATAACAATTGTATACATTTATGAGGTACTGTGTATTGTTTTCATGCTGTATACATTGTTTATCATTTAAATCAGTTTGAATGAATGTCTCCTCAAAATACTCAAAAATTCATTCTTCTGGCTTTTTGTAATGTGCATTAGTGTTATTTTATAGTCATCCTACTACACAACAGCATAGAAGAACTTCTTGTTTCTAAGTATAATAACACTCATTGATAAACCTTCCTCCCACAGTCCCCAGCCTCTGTGGGGAACAACCATGACACTCTCAACTATTCAGATCTACAGTTTTAGATGCTACATATGGATGAGATCATGTGGTACTTGTCTTTCTGTGTCTGATTATTTCATATAACATGGTGATCTCCAGTTCCATCCATGTAGTAACTGACAGGATTTCATTCTTTTTTTATGGCTGAGTAGTATTCCATTGTTGTACGTCATGTTCTCTTCATGTGCTCATCCACTTAGGTTGATTCCACTTCTAGGCTATTGTGAATGGAATGGTGGTGTCATGAACACAGGATTACAGCTGCCTTGCCATTTCCTTTGGGTGCCTAGCCAGTACTGGTATTGCTGGTGCATATGGTACTTCCACTTTGAATCTTTTAAAGACTCACCATACTGTTTTTCATAGTGGTGGGACTCATTTACATCCTTGGCAATTGCATGACCTATTTTACATGTGTCCATTCATTATCTAACAGATAAATGGATTCCCATCACAAACGGTGCCATGGCCATGTTTGTCATGTTTGATGGCTGATGTGATTGATGGTTAGTGATTAGGAAAGGTTTCACTCCCTAAGATAACTGTCTATGAACTAAAAGGGCTTTGCTTGGGGATGTCCAACACTTATTCAAGTCTTAATATTCTGTGCAATATTTTTTAATTTAACGTATCATTTAATTATATTAGTTTCCCATTAGCCCATCAAAGATTTTCAACAATCCTTATCTTGGCCATTTTCACTGGTTGGCAGGAGACTCTTCCACTAATGGCTCCCATGGTTTCCAATCTAACATTTTTCTTACCAGACTTAGCTCCTTTTCAGCCTGAAAAATCGCCTCTTTAATCGGCCTCCCTGAAGTTTGTCTTCTAATTTGTTAATATCTGGTTCGGCTTTAACCATATTGAGCCTCTCATTTGTCATCTGTTCTGTGTATGTTCTGTATGCTACATTTTTAGGAAGTAGCTCAAGAACATCAAGAATCTTTGTTACAATATTGTCCGTCTATTGTGTGGAGTGTCACAAACAGCCAAGCCCACCAGGTCAGTGGTCTTCTTCAGCATACCCTCCACGACCGATAGCACCTCAAGGGAACCACGCTGCAAAGCATCTTCTGTGAAATATTTTTGAAGCATTCAAATGAATGCGGTTCTCATTTCAGATATGGAAATCCTAACTTAACTTTGATAGTGAACGCAGTGGCCTGCAGCAGATGCTTCCTTACGGATGTAGATATAGAAGCTGATGAACAGTACTGTCAAGACCAAGAATGTAGACAGTCCTAGGATTGGATCTTCCTAACGGTCTTCCATTTGCCCCCTGCTGTCCTTGTACCCTTCTCCTCTTCCGTGAACACTGAGAATAAGGCATACTCTTGGGAACCAATGAACAGCTTTCTCCTGCCTTTGAAAGGAGATTGGACTAATTCAAGTTCAAGGTCTGGATATAAGAAGCAACTTAAAAGATTTTAAAAAATATTTTTAAAACTTTATAAAATTATTTTATTTATTTATTTGGACATCCATAATGTCTCCATTTTGTCTTTGTGTCTCCATCCTTAGCCATTCTCTCCTGTAGTCACTTTGAGCCCATATTGGAGTCCAGCAAGGGCTGGACCAACTGCCAGAGATCAATGACTCTTATTGTAACTAGGCCTCAACTGAGTCATCCTGAGACAATGGGTTGTTAGAACACCTGAAACCACCTCTGACCCCTCTGACCCTGCCTGTGACTTGGAATTGTTTTAACTATGCATATCTTTCTCATTCCCTGCCCCCAGTTTTCCATATTTAACTAAAGCAAGTTGTCTGCCTTGAAGATGGCTGAAGATGTATTAAAGTGCTATTTTCCTATGGCTCCCATGCAGTAAATCTCCTTTTTCTGTCTTCCACCAAGTTTCTTTATTTGGCATATGGGTAAGTGATGGGACCTGTCATATGCAGCTCCTGTAGTTTAAAAACCTGGGGTCAAAAAGCCTGGTTTCACTTCTGAAACCCTGAGACAGAGTCTGGCTTAGGATCTCTAAAGGTGTGCTTAGGGTCTCAGGGGTGCTTCCCCACCCTGCAGCTTTGCCCTAAATGCATTTCAGGAGTTATGGCTTCTGCCCAGTTATCAGAGAAAGTGCTTCTGTGAGGAAGCAAGGCATCCTATGGGATATAGGCAGGGACCACCCAAGGTAGGTGGTCCCACACAAGTGAACAGGGGTATCTCCAGACAGACGGGCCAACTGGCCATAAATCCCTGTGGTTAGGCCTGTAAAAGAGGAAGTGATGTGCACTTTTTAAATTCTTGTACATGCAATTCTAGAAGTTGCCAAGAATGCTATGGGAAAATCAGGAGATTCAGTTCTTTTTATTCTATCCAAGAGGCCCCTTGAGTAAATGCAAAACCTCTTACCCTAGAAAAAGGCATTAAGTAGAGGGTCTAGAGGAGGAATCCAGGCCTTTGGATTCAAATCCCACCACCCGTAGTGTTCCAGCCACTTCTTAGGGCTGCCTGGGATGTTATGATATCTATAAAATGCCTCAACCATCCCCCAGACCTGTCCCCATCTAATATGGACATCGAATGAGAAAAACTTACTTATTCATGTGTTGTATTTTAATTTTCTAAAACAATGCTATCACACAGTTCAAAGGCTGTTGTCTAAGAAGTTGTATGGAAGAAACTTAACACTCTTCCCGACTCCCCCACTCCCTCTTCTCTCCTCCCACTTTTGCTTCCTAAGGTACTGACCTTTATCAGCTTCCTGAATACAAGCAGATTCAAATTCATCTTATTTCCCCACTTTCTTACATAAGCATACCATATTATGAGTACTTTTTTGGCACTTTCCCCCAATCTATTAAAGATGTATAGTCGTCCCTTGGTACCCATCAGGGACTGTGCCAGGATCCCCACAGACACCAAACTGTGGAGAATCAAATTCCCTACATAAAATGGTGTAGTATTTGCATCCAACCTATACATTCTTCCACATATTTTAGCCTGTAGATTATATATAATGCCTGCAAATGCTAGGTAAATAATTGTTATACAGTACTGGGGTGGTTAAAATGTAAGAAGAAAAATCTGTACTTATCCAGTCCAGAAGCCTCATTACAATTTTGATTTGCCATTGGTTAAATTCATGGATGTGGAACCTGCCCATAAGGAGGATCTACTCTACTCCTCTATAACTCCCCAGAGTGGGACCTGCAGTTACCCTATCCTGGCCCAATACCTGGAGTTCTGGGATCTCAGACCTGGAAAATCCACCTGCAAATTGTTGTACATCCAGGCAGATGGGTTCAAAATAAGTAACATCCTGAGAACTATGGACAGGCACACATTTGTGTACACACTTGTGCATACATGCATGCATACTAACACACTGTAGCACATACTTGTACATGCATTTGCACACCCACACACTTGTGGCTGAATGCACTCACACACATCTGTACAGACCTGCGCATCCAAACATTCATTCCATACCTGCACACGTGCTTGCAGAAACATGTGAACCATTGTACACAGAGATAACTGCACACATATACATGCACTTATACACATCTGTATACATTTGCATACATTTGCACTCAGAACTCATCTGGCCACCATGAAGCAATTCCAGGCTTAACAGACCTGTCTTCTCCCTGTCCACACAGCTGTTCTTTCTGCCTGAGCTGATTGGGTCACTAGCCAGCATTCCCCAATCCTGCAGCAAATGTTCCATAGCTTTTTCATAAGTCTTCATCATTTGCCCTCAAGAGTTGTATTTTGACTTTTCATGCATAATATGCAAGCAATGCATTCTCCAAGCCCAGTTGTGTCACTGGAAGCCCAGTTCTGTGTCTCTGCTCCCTGGCAAACCCTAAGATTTACATAATCTTGTTGTAAGGTATAAAAAACAGAGAAGCCACATTTTGAGAGGTTGAATCTTGAAGTCTTTATTGGAACGCTAGTGGTCTGCAGGCAACCAATTGTTATCAAGGCCTGCAACCTGAAAATACACTTAACACAATTAGAAAACAGGTTAGAAAAGAAGAACAAAAACAATACCAACAAACCAATTCAGCTCCAACGAAGAGCTGAATTGGGATGCCATGTTGACTGGGGAAGAGCCAGGAGACAGGACAGGAACACAGAGACATGTGGCATGGCATCCTGGCTGGTCTGGGCCTAAAAAGGGTCAGCTCAGGGGGCAGGGACACAAGACACTTCCAGTTCCAGGCACTGGACTGACAGGTTCAGTAACCCATCTGCCAAGTGCCTGCCCCTGTTTCCAGGGATTCAAGTATGCCCATCGCCCGAGGAGGGACTTCATCTCCCCCCACTATGAAGACAAGATGCCAGACCTTAAATGGACATATTTAGGTACCAGCAGAACTTTTCCATCTAGGGAAGATAGGCATCAACTTTGCATATAGGGTATGCTTAGAGGTTACTCAGAGGATGGTGATTCAAGACATTTAAGGAGAATTAGAGCATTCACTATATGCATAGCTTTCCTAAGGCTATGACATCTGCATTTCTCTGAAGCAGAGACCTCAGCTCACTTTGAACTGAGCACCCGCATTCATTGAATGGCCTCTCTCACCTCTAAGCTTTTCAGCATGGAGTGGAGAATTCCCTCCACCCAGCAAGTGGCACCAGGATGGCTGTAAGAAATTACTTAGACTCAGCCTCCTTACTTCAACCTAAACTGGAAGGGCCTAGGAGGTCAGGTCCTCTGTTCCCACGATGAGGAGCATCTCCTCCTAGCAGTGTGAAGTGATGATCTGCTGTATCCATCCTTTTCCTTGAAGGTAATGTGATATACTTTGTAACACCAGAAGATGACTGATGCCATATTGTAACTGACCTAGCAGTGGCCATATGACCCTTCACTCATTTGTGTAGAATGATGTTACCATCTGGAACATTTCTGGCTCAGGAATCCTCCACTCCACTGGTCAGGATACATTGACAATCTATTTTCTTCCACCTCCACCTCCTGGAACCCTGCCATCAGCTTTGCTCCTGAATATTCATTTCTTCTCGTATGTAACTCCCTAGGAAGTTTTTGATTCCATAATTTATTATTGTGAAATAGATTAATTCTTACTGCAAAACTCTGACAATTCTTAGAGATATCTTTTATGGTAATTTCTTTCATAAAATTACACTTTCTGAAAGCTGTGTTTGAGAAAAAAGTTCAAGAACTGCCTTTCATCAAAACTGGTTTTATAGCAGAATGGGAAAGATGGGGATGAAACAGCTACATAGTATGATTTGAAGGGAAGAAAGAAAAGCTTTTCCTTATAAAGAGTCTATTGGACTTGAGCTCCCAGTATTAACATGTGAGCATAAGGGCCTGGAGGTTAACTTTGGTTTAAAGTTCATAACCACGGTGAGACAGCAAGGCAGAGACCAAAGAAGGGCCAGTTTTCTTTTTCTTTTTTATTTTCATTTTGCCAATCATGGAGCCTGAACTCTAGGCTCAGGCACTGTCTCTCAGCTCGTCAGCTCAAGGCTAGCACTCTACCACTCGAGCACAGTGCCACTTCCGCCTTTTTCTGCTTATGTGGTACTGAGGAATCAAACCCAGGGCCTCATGTATGTAAGGCAAGTACTCTACTACTAAGCCACCTTCCCATCCCAGTTTGCCTTTTCTTAACAAGCCATTCTCCAGGGAAGTGGGGTCTCACAGAGCTATGCTGGTCCCTTGGGAGAGTAGGCCTCAGTGACCCAATTACCTTGTATTAAACTTCTCTAAGAGCCCCTTACAAGTTCCATCACCTTCCCACATCACATTACAACATCATTACACTGGGCTCAAGCTTCTAGTAATTGAATCTTTCCAGATAACCCATAGCCCATGGATTTATGCACACAAAGTACTCAGGATGTGACAGTACTTAATTGGGTTTACATAGATTCATACTGTTGTCATTTGTGGCAAATTTATGATATACCTCTGTTTTCTTAGGAGCTAGGTTGAGTCTAGCTGGGGCTCAGAAAGCCCATTGCAGGGGGTGGTTCCACTGCAATGGTAGAACCAGAGCTAGAATTCAGCTGAACCAGGCTCAAACACCTGAGCAGGTCGCTGCAGTGAGGAGCTCCAGATTGAGATCAAAGAAGAGATTCCTGCCAGGGCTGTTGTCAGACCCATCCCTCAGCAGTGCCCACCTGAACTCAAAGATGTTTGTGAGGGAAGAGAGAGGAACATTTGCTGGAGGTGAGTACAGAGAACCTCAAAGACCAAGAGGGACCTCTGGAAGGTTTGATGGACAAGGATGTCTTTTGCATATGGTTGCCTAAGGTTTGTCCCAGGCCTGCTTTACAAAAATCCCAAGGTTAAAGACCTTCCCTATGTGAGATCTTTATGTGTGTTCTTTATGTGTGTTTAGTTGAACCTTGTCACAGCAGATTTAACCATGGCCAGCTAAGAACTATCAAAAACAAAGACAAATACTTTTGGGTTTCTAGAATCTCTTTTAAAGCCCTTTCTTTCTAGTACTTTTGAGCATGCAGGATAGGCAGGAAAAGATGGTACAGAGTCTGGGCATGTTGGTGTACACCTGTAATTCAGCTACTCAGGATACAGAAATAGGAGGATCATGGTCTGAGGCCAGCCCAGGCAATAGTAATACCCTACCTTAAAAACTAAAGCAATAAGTTCTGGGGGTGTGGCTAAGTGGTAGAGCAGTACCTAGCAAGTGCAAGGACCTAAGTTCAAACTGATGTAGCTCCCAAACAAACAAACAAGATGAAGAGACAGCCTCCTAGAAGAGAGAACATGTAGAAAGAGGCCCAAACTGGCCAGGAGCTGGGAGACAGAGGCTTTGGCTAGGAGCACAAAGTTTGGCTGTAGTAATCAATTGAAGGGTTCCCAACTCCTTAATCTATATCCCAGGACCTTCCTTCATGAAATGTCTCTCTTACTTGTCCTTTGGCATTACCTGACCCACAACTTAGGCTTCATATTGTGTGTGTGAGTGTGTATGTGTGTTGGTCTTGAGGCTTGAACTCTAGACCTTGCACTCTTACTTGGCTTTTCAGCTCCGGGCTACGGCTCTACCACTTGATTGAGTCATACATCCACTTCTGCCTGCTGCTGGTTAATTGAAGATAAAGTTTCATGAACTTTCCTGTCTGGGTTAACTCCTGAGTAACTAGGAATACAGACATGAGCTTCCAGCTCTCAGTTTAGACTTTACATATTTAACTTCAAACTTCTTCACAGAAGTTTGTCACAGAAAGTGAACATTATAAATTATTTACATGTATTCATGTGTGACCTGAGTAATACTTTGTTTCAACACACACACACACACACACACACACACACACACACCTTCTTGATAATCTGTACTCCTAGCAATTCTAAAGGTGACTTGGTTTCCACAAACATTCCAGGAAGGGTGGGGTCTGAGTCATGTTTAAGTATATTGAGCCTTTGGAGGTATGAACTGTCCTCAGTCCTTCTCCCTGTAACACAGACATTCCAACTAATAAACACTACTGAGAAAGACTATGCTACCACTCAGGGTACTGCTGACACTAGGGTGGAAAGCAGGTGCAGTCCCCAATGTCATGGAATGTGGCATTATTCCAGAAGAGGGAGCACTTCCAAATTTAAACAACATGGCTTGTCCTCTTTTCTAGTTTTTTGTTTTCTTTTTTACTCTTTTTCTTCAAAAAAATTATAAAGGTTATATACAGAGGTTATATACTAAGTCAGTTAAAGAGTACATTTCTTTTTGGACAATGTCACCCCTTCTCTCTCTCTCTCCCAGTTTTCTTTTTCTTTGTTAATCTTCTCCAAGCCCTGTTAGTTTTATTTGCTGTAGGTATTAATCAGTAATGATTAATGCTGGATGCTGGTGTCTCATGCCTGTAATTCTAGCTACTCAAGAAGCTGCGATCTGAGAATCAATATTCAAAGCCAGCTCCAGTAGGAAAGCCCACAAGACTCTTATCTCTAACTACGAATAAACCAGAAGTGGAAATATGGCTTTAGTGGCAGAGTGCCAGTCTTAGGCCAAAGATATGAGACAGGGAGGATCTACAAGTTCCAGTACTAGCACACACACATCAATGATTAATGCTCACAATGTGTTGTAGTTGCTTCTCATTTCCTGTTCTATCTAGCTTTCACCCATCCCCAAGGAAAAACTACCTTGCACTTGAATGAGCATTTTCACCAAGCTAATAAATCAGATGGCTAACCTTAAGGGAGAGCCATAATGAAATTGAGTGAGAATTAAGTTCTTGATAGACCTCTATAATCTCCAAAGATGTTAAAGTCCTAATCATTATGAGACATTTGCTTTGCATAGAGGATCTCAACCTTGGTATTACTGCCAATTTAGTCCATATACTTCTAGCGGATGAACGGTGCCAGGCCTTGTAGGGTGCCGAGCAGTGTCCTCACCCACTACCCTCTGGAGGCTGATAATGCAAGACTGCCTCCCTTCCCCCACTTAGGACAGTGTGAAATACCTCTAGATAATGCTAAATTCCTGAGAGGAAAACTTACCTTTCACTTGAGAATCAATAATTTATATAATCAATCAAGAGGTTGACCTTAAACATGTGGCATTTCTTGGCTATGAAAGTAAGTAGGAAAAGTAACTAGGACAAAGTGAAATCATTGCTCTGGGTTTTTAATTATGTTTCCCACAAAAGCGTGGTGAATATGGCCTTACTTGCAATAGTTTCAAGTCCTAAACCCAGTCCTGGTGAGTATGGCTTTACTGGGTAATAGGGTCTTTGGAGATGTTATCTAGTTAGAAGAGGTCACCATGCAGGAGGGAGGGCCCATGTGACTGCTTTTTGTTGTTGTTTCTTTGTTATTGTTTTGTGCCAATATAGTAGGGCTTGAAGTCAGGGCCCCGAGTACTGTCCTTTAGCTTTTTCACTCAAGGCTAATTCTCTACCACTTGAGTCATGACTCTATTTCTGGTGGTTAATAAGAGATGAGTCTTACAGACTATTTTGCCTGTGTTGGCTTTGAATCTTCATCCTCAGAACTCAGCCTTCTGAGTAGGTTACAGGCATGAGCCACAGGCTTCCAGTGTAACTGGTACTCCTGCAAGAAGAAAAGAGACACACAGGAGAGACACACAGGAGAAGACAGTCTCATGAAGGCAGAAGAAGAGATGGGAATAGTAAATCTGTAAGCCAGGATGGCTCAGGATTAGCAGCAGCCTCCAGAAGCCCTGAGGCACACATGGGTCATGTCCTTCTCCAGAGCCTCTCTTTCCCTTGCATTGCAGACTTCCAAGCCAAGAACCCGAGAGAGAATAAATTTCTGTTACTTTAATTTCTGTGACTTAGTCAGGCACTGGTGGCTCATGCCTGTAATCCTAGCTACTCAGAAGGCTGAGATCTGAGGATCGCAGTTCAATGCCAGCCTAGGCAGGAAAGTCCATGAGACTCTTATCTCCAGTAAGCTACCAGAAAACCAGAAATGGCACTGTGGCTCACGTGACAGACCAGTAGCCTTGAGCTGAAGACCTGAGGGACAGTGCCCAGGACCAGAGTTTAAGATTCACAACCAACAACAACAACAAAAGGTCACTGACTTGTAGTTATTTGCTCTTTGGACTATAAGAAACCTTCCAGGTGCCAGGGAAGAGCCAGCCTGTTCTGAAGCAACTTATCCAGAGCCATCTCAGTATTATCTCCCAAATTACTCATCACAGGTGGTAATGGCACAAACCAGGTGAGGCCCATTGCTTCATAGCCAGGAAGATCATTTCCTTTAGGGGTGAATTCCACATGCTGGGACTTAGTCATGATGTCACTGTGGCCCTGGGTGCAGGGGACTGCACCTTGCTGCTCACCATGCCAGGCATAGCTATGAAAATAAATAATCTATATATATACAGAGATACAGCCCTGTATAAACATGTATACATATGTATATAACATGAACATATCGTGCTGCACATTACCGATAAGAACGTATTACCCAGACTGGGAAGGTGGCTCAGTGGTAGAGCGCTTGCCTTGCATGCATGAGGCCCTGGGTTCAATTCTTCAGCACCACATAAGCAGAAAAAGCCAGAATGGGTGCTGTGGCTAAAGTGGTAGAGCACTAGCCTTGAGCTGAAAAGCTGAGGGACAGTGCCCAGGCCCAGAGTTTAGGCCCCACGACCTACAAAAAAAAAAAAGAACATATTACCCATGGTATGATTTAATAATCCACTCCAAATGTGCTTCTTTGGCATAGGAAAATGCCAGGAGAATCTCTGAAAACAACTTAAAGGATCTATTTTTAGAAGGGAAACATATCTATAGGAAATCTCCATTTGAAAGTGTGTATCCCTTTTGTACAGTAATAAAAGGAGGATGAATCAATACTGAGAGACTCTTATTAAATGGAAAAGGCATTGATTTAACTATACTAAACAAGCCAGGCAATGAAGGCTCATGCCTGTAATCCTACCCCACTCAGCAGGCTGAGATCTGAGGATCAAGGATCAAAGCCAGTTCAGGCAGAAACGTCCATGGAACTCTTACCTTCAATTAACCAGCAAAAGCTGGAAGCAGAGGTCCACTGAAAAGATGGAAGTACAGATGTGGCTCAAGTGGTAGAGCAACAGCTTTGAATGAAAAAGCTAAGAGACAGTACCAAGGTCCTGAGTTCAAGCCCCAGTATCAGCATGAGAGAGAGAGAGAGAGAGAGAGAGAGAGAGAGAGAGAGAGATTGCATATTAAAATTGTACAATGAAATTCACCAAAAACTTAACATGGATGAGGATATGAGGGAAGGTGGTTAAAAAAGAGTAGCATAGATGATTTTGATGAAAGTGTTACTATTTGATGAGTCTGTCAGAAGGAGACATACTGACATACTCAATCCTTAAATTCCTGACCAGCACAACAAACATGCTATCAAAAAGTTTAGAACAGCTAAACAACCTTGGTCTTTGAGAAGGATTTATGCAAGACTAGCATATAAGTAAAGCTGATTCTTTTAAAGTTTATTAATAAGGAATATGGCTGAGAAAGAGCACATGGCATACTTGTGCAACAAGGAATACAACACTCCAGCCTATCTCAGCCATCTTGGCCACATTCCTTGCTAAAGAGCTTGGCCTTGGGTTAAATAGTGAGAACTGAAGTCCTTGAAGAGGCCTTCTGATTGGTGGGTTTTCATTTCCTGTAAGGTTGTGAGACCAAATTTTTACTGTCCCATCCTATTTCCTTCTTCTTTTGTCCTTTTTACTTCCTCATTCTTATGTGGCCCTCTTCCTCCATTTTCTTGTCAGGCAAGTTTTAATTTACCCTGCCATCTGTATCAGTCTGCTTTTCTACTAACATATCAAAATTACATTATATACATTGTAAATGGCCAGATAAAACCCATTGTACTATTCATTTGTACATTTTTGAAAAAACATTTGGTCTCACAGCTTGTCTTTTCCTCCTTTGTTAGAAGATATAGCTCTACATGAGTTTTAAGTATTTAAAAGATACTTCAGCTCTACATGAGTTTTAAGTATTTAAAAGATATTTTCCAACAGCAGTGGTTTGTCACCTATGTGGACAATCATAAGAACACAAAGTTCAGTGTGTTCAGTTCAGTCCTCAAAGCAGTCACATCTTTTAATCAACGGTACTTAGGTAGTCATAATGTTCAATGTACATGTGTAAAAATGGAGCTAAGTAACTTGAGGGGATGGGTGGGGTTGGGCAGGTAGGGGAGAATGCTGGAAGTGAGTAGCATGGATTAAGATGCATTTTACTAGCCAAAGGCTGGTGGTTCATACTTGTAATCCTGGTTACGTAGGAGGCTGAGATCTGAGGATTGTGGCACAAAACTAGCCTAAAAAGATAAATCTAAGAGACTCATCTCCAAGTAACTAGTAAAAAAAAAATAAGAAGATGAAGAAGAAGCTGGAAACGGCAGTATGGTTCAAGTGGTAAAGTACCAGCCAGGCAAGAGCATGAGGCCCTGGGTTCAAGTCCCAGTATTGTTGTGCAAAATACTTTGGGAAGAAACATGCAGCACTCAGAAAGTTGAAGAACTAAGATTTATTATGATGGCAGGCCCTAAGGAATTGCTAATCCAAAGTCTGAGTCCAACTGACAGTGGGACAATTCTTTCATTATAGGACTTGAGATCTGGGTTTGAGTTCTGGGTTGAGCACAGGTGTTTTGAGTTTCAGTTTACTGGCTACAGTTTCTTAAAAATTGGTAATAGCAGGCTTTTCCTTGCTAGGCTGAGCTAGTTCTGATAATGGCAGGTTTTCATCAGCACACACACAAAAAGATGCCTTGTACTTGTAAACTGACATGTTGAACTCCCTTGTAAAATGATACATATATTATGTATGTATACATAATATATTATATATCATTTGTATATATGTATATATGTTAGATATTATATATTCACTATTCTGGGACTATTAAGGGTCTGTGTACAATACTATGATATTGTGGGTAATGATACAATTAAGGCTTGCCAATGGGTTAGAAAAGAAAAAAAAGACTATAAATCTCCCCCACATGGGCACTGGGTAAGTAACTTGCTATATCATATAGTTGCATATTCCTAACATATAAAAATTTAACTTTTAGAAGATCATCACAAAACATGAACAGTTCAATCTCAGTTCTATTATACCAATAACAAAAGGCTATATCTCTGAGTCCAATGTTTTTTGCTTTGTTTGGTTTGTTTTTATTATAATTTTTAACAGTCTCTTACTTGCTAGACAGGTGAGGGATGTTTTAATGTTCTTTTTGGGGGCTTGTTGTTGAGTATGTATTTATAATAAATAAAGGAGTTTGTCAAGCTGTATCAAACAAACATAAGGATTTCAAGGATGCAATCCTTGAGCTTTCCCATGTGCGAACAGTGTATAAATACCACCACTAGGATTTTCCTGTCACCTTGTTGTATGCCCACATGTGGCTCTCTGCTCTGCTTACTCTGGCAATGTACACACACCATGCTTAGCCCTGACACTGTGGCCTCCCAGGGGTACAGCAGGCCATGTTATTTTGGGGTCCCACTGATTATGTAAGTGGACATGGGAAAGAACACTAGATGTTTGTGGGTTCTCGCTGACCAAGATGTCAAGGGCAGACTGGCTCACAACCTGTTTTTTTTTCAGCAGAATTCTTGTGTGAATTCTCATTTCTACCCACTGTCTTCCTAGACTTTGTTTTGGTATTTGAAGACTTACCCTCTTCAGAAAGGGAACAATTCAACCGTGGAGTGGGTAGCTATTACCTAGGAAAGTTGGCCCAAGTCACTCAGAAAAAGAATCATGGTATTTTGCTTCTCTAAAACCTTAAAATCCAAATCTTTCCATTTCCTAACAAATGGGGCAATGTCATTCTTTCTGATGGAGGCATAGAATAGAATTCCATTGTGTATACACAATGGAATACCACATTTTCTTGATCCATTCATCTATTGAGGGGCATCTGGGTTGTTTCCATATCTTAGCTATGGTAAATAAGGCTGCAATAAACATAGTTGTGCTGGTAGCTTTAGTATGGTTTTGTTTGTGATCATTTGGGTAAATGCCTAAAAGTGGGATTGCCGGGTCATAGGGGAGCTCTATGTGGAGTCTTTTGAGGACCCTCCATCTACTTTCCAAAGTGGCTGAACAAGTTTACATTCCCACCAACAATGCAGTAGGGTTCCCTTCTGTCCACATCCCCTCCAGCATCTGTTGTTATTAGAGTTCTTGATTATAGCCATTCTAACTGGGTGAAGTGGTATCTCAATGTTGTTTTTGTCATTTTGCTTATGTGGTACTGGGGAATCGAACCCAGGGCCTCATGCATGCAAGGCAAGGGATCTACCACTGAGCCATCTTCCCAGCCCCTGATTTGCATTTCTTTTATGGCTAGGAAGGTTGAGCATTTCTTCATGTGTCTATTGGCCATCCTTCTTTCCTCTTCAGAGAAGTTTCTCTTTAAGTCTTTATTTATTGTGCATCTTATTTATTGGGCAGTTGTTTCTTTGAGGATTTGTTGTTGGGGGATTTATATTAAGTGAAGTAAGCCAGGCCCAAAGAAATATAGGTCCCATGGTTTCCCTTATTTGCAATAACTAGTATATGTCTGAGACAAGCAGAAAAGATCAGATAAGTTGATGTTAGGTGAAATGAACCCCAAGATAAGTATTCAAATGTTTTTTTTCTTTCTCACGATTATTTCTAACATATTTATAAGATGATTTCTTTGTTGCTTTGTATATCCTTCCCCCACGCTATAACCTCTACTTTCATTGTATTTGATGTTGGTATAATTTGTGGAGGGGAAGGGCAAAACCAAACCATTTAAATAGGGATACAAGTGGACCCATTGAAACAATGAGATGTACAAGTCATTATGTTGAAAAATGAACTTTACAACTTTGACAGGGTGGGGGCCAGGGTAGGGGGGATGAAGGGGGAGAGGGGAAGGAATGAGAAGGGGAAACAAAGGAGGAGGCAACAGTGCTTGATAGAAATGTACTCATTACCTTGCCCATGTAATTGTAACCCCTGTGGGCAGTATTTTCACAATAAAACATTAAAAAAAAACAAAACTTTCAAATCATGATATGGCTCAATACAACACCTATAATGCTAGCTATTCAGGAGGCTAAGATCTGAGAGGTGAGGTTCAAAGCCAGCTCAGGAAGAAAAATCCATAATACTCTTTTATCTGCAATGAACCAGAAAAAAGTGTAAGTGTAAGTGGTAGAGCACCAGACTTGAGCAAAAACTAAAGTGAAAGCACAAAGTCCTCATTTCAAGTCTTACTACTAACACACAAAACACACACACACACACACACACACACATACACACAAAGCTTATTTTTAATTGATTACAGAGGTGCTGAATTTGCTCACCATTCGTATTGCTGCTATATGCAGGACTCTCAGGAACTGTCTTAAGAGTTATGCATTGCTTTTGTCTTAAGATCTTGAACAAGATAGAAAGTCAAATCCACCAAAATCTTGACTTTAAGTAACTGACTGCATTCACATACTGCATTTGTCATTTCTTTTTGGCTTCTCTATTTTCCAGGTAAGACCCAGATCATGTGTTTTTAAATCTTTTGCAGCAGTCCTAGGCAAATGAAAACCCAACCAAACTACTGTGTTTAAAATAGAGCTTGTTCAACAGCTCATACTTCCCAAATGTCTTGTCAACTCAGTGTCAACAATACTGGCAATCAGAAATAGGTAATCAAGCCAAAATTACAGAGGGACCAGAAAGGAGAGGTGGGTAATGAGAGAGAAAAACCCGCAGAACAGGGCATCTAGCTCTCTGATGCTGCTCTACAGATTGCCACTTGCTGGACAATAATTTCTACCCAAGGAAAGGCTTGAAAGGATGCCAGTCCCCACCCTGGACTTTAGGAACACCTCACCTACACTTAAAATTCGTCACAAGCTGGGGGCATGGCTCAGCAGAAGAGCCAATCATAAGGCCCTAAGACCAAACATCAGACCAAACATCAGTTCAGGGTGGAGGAAGGGGAGGGGTGGCAGAAAAGTTCCATCCAAGTTTCCTGCTTCTTTAGTTGTTTTTCTTTTCCTTTCTTCTTCCCTCACTTGTAAATCCAATCATGCCAGCTCAGGTTCTGTTTCTTGACCCACCACACCCTGTCCTGACTTTGCACTTACTGCTTAGGGTGCCCTTTCTGTCTAGTCTGCAGAAATCTCTTTAGCCTTTGAGCTGCAGCTGGAAACAAGTGTCAGAGTAGCCACTCCTTTTTCTGGGCTTCTCTTACCTCATTTTCATTATTTGGGATTTTTTCTGAAAGGGCCAGCAACCCAAGTCAGAAAAACTTATGCCAAACACAGGAATTCATTAGTTTCAAAGCTGAGCTATAGCTGGGCATTGGTGGCTTATGCCTGAAATTCTAGCTATACAGGAGGCTGAGATCTGAGGCTTGAAGTTTAATCAAAACCACTCCAGGCAGACAAATTTGAGAGACTTACCTCCAATTCACCAGGAAAAAAAACTGGAAGTAAAGGTATGGCTCATGTGGCAAAGCGCCGGCTTTGAGCAAAAAAGCCCAAGTGAGAAAGAAAGTTTCTGAGTTCAAACCTCAGTATACACAAAACAAAGTCCAGTTATAGGCCAACTAAAGATGGCAGGAAACAAACAGGGACTCTACTGCTGCCAGAGCCCTCCTGCCTTGTCACTGAACATTCTCAGTCTCTTAAAGTTTGTTTGCAGGGAAGAGCCCAAGGAGGCCTAGTTTACATTTAACCCTACAATATCACAACTGAGATGCCTTCAGCCTATCATAAATTCCTCAATTAAGGTAAAGAAATGATGCAAATATTTACTGCCAAATCATATCTACTGCTTTGCTAATTTTTTGCCTATTAAAGATTAAATTAGGGGCTGGGAAGATGGTTCAGTGGTAGAGTGCTTGCCTTGCATGCATGAGGCCCTGGGTTTGATTCCTCAGCACCACATAAGCAGAAAAAGCCAGAAGTCATGCTGTGGCTCAAGTGATAGAGTGCTAGCCTTGAGCTGAGGAGCTGAAGGACAATGCGCAGGCCCAGAGTTCAGGCCCCATGACCGATGCACCTCCCCCCAAAAAAAGATTAGAGGATGGAAGAAGATGGCAGAGAAGCAGCTAAGAGCTTACCAAGCTCTTGCGTAGAAGCCAATTTTAGTGTTCCAGTGAAAAAGATCCAAGGCTAGAGAATCACACTAAGTGTGCCATCATAGTACAGAGAGTTTGGCCAGAGAGGAAAAATTCAAGCAGCTTGTTTAAGGAGACAGATTCAAGCACTTGTGTGTAGTCACATCAGCAGTGGCAGCAGCAGCAACTGCGGTTCTCACCATATAAACAGACAGAGCCTGGGACAAAGGCACCAGAGACAGAAAGTGGCTTCTATTCACCACCAGCATGAACCAACAAGGAGTGGAAATCATCCTGCTGACCACAGACCAACACAGACTGCAGACAGCCTGAAAACCAAGGGAAAGGCATGAGTACCCCAGAAGACAGCCTCACTCCTTCTCACAGAAAAGCATTTGGAAGGTAGCCCCACCCCTACCACCAGAGAACAACCCCATCTTTGATACTGGCAAAGACCAGGCAGAGCAGCTAGCAGATAACTCAGGCCTTAGAAGCAGACTCTGATGAGGAGCCATTTTTGAACAGGTCAAAAGAACCTGACCAGTGGGGCTCAGCACCACCCAAGAGAAACTTGCCCTTGGGGGAGGGAGGCTCTTCCCAAGACCAGGCACTTTCTTCACTGGGTAAACAAAGGCAGAGATAGAGGTGGCCCAGCCCCTCTGCAGCAGCACCACCACTCCCCCCCCCAAATGGAAACAGCGTAAGTCCCCAGAGTGGCTCCAAGCTGGACCACAAGAGTGTCTCAGGAGCTAGCCCCTCAAGGAAAACCTACTGAATGCTGAAAGGCCACATCCCTACTCACAACCTAGCTCCCTCACAGCAACTCCAAGCTAGAAGAAACAGCCATCTACGTCTTGTGTAACACTCAAAGCAGGTTTCCTTCCCACTGGACTAGTCTTGGAGGAGGGTCACAAAGTACTTGAGCTGGTAAGGTAGAGCTTTGTTCTACAAGCAAATCAGAGGCTCCACCAAGAGACTGGATAGGGACACAGGGGAGACATAAGATCTCCCAAATAAATCAAAGAATTCTTTTTTCTATTTAATTTATTTTTTTCCTTTTTTCCTCTTTTTTTCTTTTCTTTGTTTTTTTTTTGTGTTTTGTTCTTTTTCTTTCCTCCTTTCCCCTTTTTGGTCTTTTTTTCCTTTTTTGCTCTACTTAATCGTTGGTCTGTTCATCCCCAGATATGTATCCATCTTTGATTTTTGTTTTTTGTTTTTGGTTTTGGTGGGTCGTGGGGCTTGAACTCTGGGCCGGAGCGCTGTTCTGGGCCTTGAGCTCTTCAGTTCAAGGCTTCCATCTTTGAATATTAGACCTTATCCTTCATTGTGTGCAAACTTAATTCAGACATTGATTACTTAATTTGCAACTTTTCATCCTTAGTTCCTTTAATTATAGTATTATTTCACTATACTTATATAATTTTTAAGTTTTTCATTTTCAAATATTTTTAATTTTTCTTTTTTCCTTTTTGTTTCTTCTCCTTCCTTTCTCTTTTTCCACTCTCTGAATTTAGGTCTTAGTTATCTTCCTTCTCTTCGTTTCTCTCCCTACATTGCTCTACTCTTATTTTCTCCTCATAATTCTCCCTATCCCTATTAATTTCTGGTCCCCTGACTCCTTCTTTGATTTTTTTAGTCCATTGATCCCTAGTTGTGTGTTATTGAACTAGAATGTATCTGCACTAACTTTGAATGTCAAAAAATCTGGGCAACTACAGGGCTCTGGGTTGATGCTTGCCTTAAAATAATGTTCTAGCTTGGAATTGGTTTTGTTTTCGATCCCAAATGGGCAGAACAAGCCATAGAAATACAAGAAAAATGGCAAGTGAAGCAACCTCATCTCCCACTCATGATAAACAGGCAATAGAGAAGTTAATGAATAATCCAGAGGACAGTCCTCAAAATGCTCTACAAACACTACTGGTAAACATGGTGAATGAAAAGATTGAAAGCCTGCAAAGGGTTTTGTGTGACCATGATAGGACAATGTGTGAGCATGATGAAGCTAAGCAAAGATTAATGGAGGAATTGTAAAAGTGAGATAAGGCTAAGCAAAGGTTAATATAGGAATTGGGTGAGCGTGATAAGAATAACCAAAGATTAATAGAGGGATTAATGGAATCCACAAACAGAAAGCTGGAGGAATCCATGGAGACCACAAATGGAAAGTTGAATGAATTCCAAGGAAAGGAAAGGGAGTCCAAGGAACTGAAAACTCAAGGAGGTAAAGAAGTCCATACAAGATCCAAAACAAAGCTCCAACAAAGAATTTGAAGACATCACATCTGACCAATTAGAAGGAAAGAAAATAAAAACAAAGTAGAAAGTCTTTTGTATTTTAATAAGTTTTTTATTGTGAAAATACTGTATAGAGGGGTTACAATCACGTGAGCAAGGTAATGAGTACATTTCTTATAAAGCATTGTTGCCTCCTCCTTTGTTTTTCCCCTACCGTCCCTTCCCTTCCATTTCCACAAGTACATTCCTCTTACCCCTGCCTAAATTGTAGAGTTCGTTTTTTTGACATAGCTTCTTGTACATTCCATTGTTGCAATGGGTCAACCTGTATACCTATTTAAACAGTTTGTTTTTTCCCTTCCCCTCCCCAAATTTTACCAACATCAAATACAGTGAAAACAGGGGTTATATCATGGGGGAGGGACATATAAAGCAACAAAAAAAATCATGTGGTGCCTTATAAATATGTTAGAAACGATAGCAAGAAAGAAAAAAACCACTTGTGTCCTTATCTTGGGGTTCATTTCACTTAACATCATCTTATCTG
This sequence comes from Dipodomys ordii, assembly GCF_000151885.1. Classification (NCBI taxonomy): domain Eukaryota; kingdom Metazoa; phylum Chordata; class Mammalia; order Rodentia; family Heteromyidae; genus Dipodomys; species Dipodomys ordii. Next base: position 4,469,787 of record NW_012267248.1, read on the forward strand.
ATCTTTTCTGCTTGTCTCAGATATATACTAGTTATTGCAAATAAGGGAAACTATGGGACCCAAAGTAGAAAGTCTTGACAGTAGGTTTGACCATGCAGAAGAATGAATCTCTGGGATTGAATATAGCCTAGACCTTATAGAGAAAGAACAGACAAGTATTCAAGACAAAATCAAGAAATATGATAGATTCTCAACAGATAGAAGACACCAGCAGAAGGCTTAATCTAAGGCTAATGGGTGTAGAAGAGGGCCTACAGACAGAAGCTAAAGGTCTAGGAAAATTATTTGACAGAATCCTAGCAGAGAACTCCCAAACATACAAAAAGATATGCCCATTCAGCTACAAGAAGCCTTTAGAACGCCTAATAGAGCAGACCAGAACAGGACATCCCACGGTCACATTGTAATCTGCACAGGATCAATAGCGACCAAGGAACGGATCCTTAAAGCTCTTAGGAGGGAAAGATCAATCACCTATAAAGGGAAACTAATCAGAATAACTACAGATTTCTCAGCAGAGACCATGAAAGCAAGAAGAGCCTTGAATAATGTATGCCATGCCCTAAAGACAAGCAACTAGCAACCAAGAATACTGTATCCAGCTAAACTCTCCTTCATAACAGAGGAACATATAAAAACCTTCCACAGCAAAGAAAAATTGAAATAATATATCTCCACCAAACAAGCCCTACAAAAGATACTTAAAGGTGTCCTACACACAGAAAACCAACAAGAACACAATGAAGGCACAGAAATGGCTCCCAAACAAAGAATCAAATAAGCATAGTAAGAATCCAGTAGTCACAGCCACCAAGAAGGTGGATAAAATGGCAAGAACTACCAAACACCTCTCAATCATAACTCTCAATATTAATGGACTTAACTCTCCAATTAAGCAACATAGATTGTCTAGTTGGATCAAAAAGAAACATCTTTCTATCTGTGGCCTTCAAAACACCACCTTGCCCCTACCCAAACAAACATATTCTGAAAGTGAAAGGGTGGAACAAATTTACTAAGCAAACCACCCCCATAAACAGGTGGGAGTTGCAATCCTAATATCAGATAAAATAGACTTCAAATTAAAATTAGCAAGAAGAGAAAAAGAAGGACATTACATACATACATAAAGGCATCTCTCCTACAGGAAGATATAACAATTCTAAACATCTATTAACCAAATTCCTAGAGCACCCTAAAATCACACATGGATCCAAAGACATTAATTGTTGGGGACTTTAACGCACCACTATCCCCACTTGGTAGATCAACCTGGCAAAAACTCAACAGAGAAATCTCAGATCTAAACAACTGCATAGACCAAATGGACTTAACAGACATCTACAGAATATTTCACCCAGCAGCAACAAAATACATGTTATTCTCAGCAACGCATGGAATATTCTCCAAAATAGACCACATTTTAGGTCACAAAGCAAATCCATCTAAATTCAGAAACAGTAAAATTATGCCCTGCATTCTCTCAGACCACAAGGAAATAAAATTAGAATTCAACAACAAAAGCCACCAGAGAAAATCTTGTAACACATGGAGGCTGAACAACACACTGTTGAACCACCAATGGGTCATGGAAAAGATTAGAAAGGAAATTCAAATGTTCATGATATTTAACAAAAATGAACATACAAATTACAAGCTCCTTTGGGACACAGAAAAGGCAGTGCTCAGAGGAAAATTTATAGCTCTGAGTTCCTATATCCACAAATTGGAGAACTCTCAAACCAACAATTTAAGAATGAACCTGAAGCTCCTTGACAAAGAACAAGCCAAACCCAAATCCAGTAGACAGAAATAAATACTTAAAATTAAATCAGAATTCAATGAATTAGAGTAAAAAAATCCCATAGAATCAATAAAAAAGAGTTAGTTCTATGAAAAAATTAACAAAATTGACAGACCCTTAGCAAACCTTACCAGAAAAAGGAATGAACACACCCAAATAAACAAAATCAGAGATAAGAATGGAAACATCACCACAGAAAAAAAATCCAAGATTCAGAACATTATAAGGAAATACTTCTCAAACCTTTATGGTAATAAGTTTGAGAATTTGGAAAAAAATGGAATGCCCAAACTAAAACAAGATTTGAAACAACTTAACAGTCCCATATGAAGCATCAAAATAGAAACAGCAATAATAGACCTCCCATCCAAGAAAAGCCTAGGACCTGATGGGTTCACTGCTGAATTCTACAAGGTCTTCAAAAGAGAACTCACACCAATACTCCTCCAACTCTTCAATGAAATTGAAAGTGAAAGTTCACTACCAAACTCTTTCTATGAAGCCATCATAACCCTCATCACAAAGCCAAGCAGGGACTTATCAAAGAAAGAGAACTAGACCCATGCAATACTTCTTAACTAAATTTTGGCCAATCGACTTCAACAATTCATCAAAAAAAATCATACACCATGTTCAAATAGGATTCATTTCAGGGACACAAATCTGCTTCAATATATGCCAATCAATAAATGTAATTCATCACATCAACAAGAGCAAGGGTAAGAACTACATGATTATCTCAATAGATGCAGAAAAAGCATTTGACAAGATCCAACACCTCTTTATGATGAAAGCTCTGGAGAAACCAGAAATCTATGGAACAGTCTGTGTATGACAAACCTACAACCAGAATTATACTTAATGGTGAAAAGCTAAAGCCATTTCCTCTAAACTCAGGGATGAGACAAGAATGTCCACTCTCTCCACTCCTCTTCAATACAGTATTAGAATGCCTAGCTACAGCAATAAGACAAGATGCAAACATAAAGGGGATCCAAATAGGGAAAGATGAGGTAAAACTCCCTTTTTGCTGATGACATGATCTTGTATTTAAAGAACCCCATGGACTCCACTCCCCAAGTTACTTGAGTTGATTGGAAACTTTGGCAAAATAGCAGGGTATAAAATTAACCCTCAAAAATCAATGGCTTTCTTGTATGCCAATAATGAGAAGAGTGCGGCTGAAATCAGAAAAGCAATGCCTATTGTAACAGCCCCACAAAAAATAAAATACCTAGAAATTAACTAAAGAAGTGAAAGACATCTATGATGAAAACTTTAAAACCTGAAAAAGGAAATTAAAGCAGAACTAAGGAAGTGGAAAAACCTCCCATGTTCCTGGATTGGGAGGATTAACATCATGAAAATGGCAATACTGCCAAAGGCTATGTAGATAGAATTCAATGCAATACTCATCAATATCCCAACCTCATTCTTCAATGAAATAGAAGAACCAATCCAAAAATTCATATCAAACATTATAAGACACCAAATAACAAAAACAATCCTTAGCAGAAAGAATAGTGATGGAGAAATATCAATACCAAACATCAAACTCTACCACAAAGCCATAGTAATCAAAACAGCTTGGTATTGGCACAAGAACAGACCTAAGGACCAATGGAATAGAACTGATGACACAGAAAGTGAGCCCGCAGTCCTATAGCCACCTAATCTTCTATAAGGGAACCAAAAAAAATAGAATGGAAGAAAGACAGACTCTTCAGTAAATGTTGCTGACAAAATTGGTTAACATCTGTAGAAAACTAAAGCTAAATCCTTAAATATCACACTGCACCAGAATCAACTCCAAATGGATCACAGACCTCAAAGTAAAAGCAGATACCCTGAAAACATTACAGGAAGGAATAGGAGAAACTCTAGGGCTCCTTGGCACAGGCTGAAATTTTCTGAATAAAAACCAAGAAACACAACAAATCAAAGTAAGGTTGGACACATGGGATTGCATTAAACTTCAGAACTTTTGCTTGGCAAAGGATATAGCTAGTAGATCAGAAGAAAGCACACAGATTGGGAGATCTTCACTAGCCATTACAACAGACAAGGGCCTCATATCTAAACTGTACTTAGAACTCAAAAAATTAAATCCTCCAAAACCAAATGCTCAAAGAAACAACCTCCCCATTAATAAGTGGGCTAAAGACTTAAAGAGAGACTTCTCTGAAGAGGAAATAAAAATGGCCATTAGACACATAAAGAAATGCTCAATTTTTCTGGCCATGAAAGAAATGCAAATCAAAACAACATTGAGATTCCACCTCACCCCAGTTAGAGTGGTTATAATCAAGAAATCTAATAACAACAAACACTGGCGGGGATGTGGCCAAAAGGGAATGACACTACTGCACTGTTGGTAGGAGTATAAACTTGTTCAACCACTTTGGAAAGCACTATGGAGGTTCCTCAAAAGACTCCAGATAGAGCTCCCCTATGACCCAGCAATCCCACTTCTAAGGATTTACCCAAATGATCACAAACAAGTCCATACTAAAGATACCAGCACAACTGTGTTTATCACAGTATTATTCAGCATTGCTAGAATATGGAACCAACCCGGATGCCGCTGACCCAGATGAATGGATCAAGAAAATGTGGTATATATATTCAATGGAATTGTATGTTTCCATCAGAAAGAATGATACTGCCCCATTGGTTGGGAAATGGAAGGACTTGGAAAAAATCATATTAAGTGAAGTAAGCCAGACCCAAAGAAATATAGGTTCCATGGTTTCCCTCATTTACAATAATTAGTATACTTCTAGGACAATTTTATCATATGAACAGAATAGTTCAAAAGCTATGTACATATGATGATATAAGATAATGCTAAGCCAAGATATGGACACAAGAGGCCTTTCTTTGTTGTTGTTTTCAATATACTATATCATTTTTTGTTTCCTTTGTAAGTTTCTCCTCCTATGGTATATCCCCTGTTGTCACTGTATTTTATTTTGGTACCCTGCATCTTGTATATACATTTATCTAATTTGGGGAGGGGAAGGAGAATAACAAAATGCTGAGACAAGGATAGAGCATGACCCATTGCAACAATGATACCCACAAGACACTATGATGGAAATGAACTTTACATCTTCACAGGTGGTGGGGGGAGGAGTGAGGGAAGAGGGGGAGATAGTAGAATAGTGGGATAGAAGGGATTGTGGGAGAACAACAAAGGAGGGGGTAACAATGCTAAGCAAGAAATGTACTCATTACCTTACTCATGTAACTGTAACCCCTCTGTACAGCATCTTTATAACAAAATAAAAATGTTTTAAAGATTAAATTATCTGATAGTGCTTTATTTTGGCTTAGTCTGGTCATGTTAATAATTATGGAAAACATGTCTATAGGTTTTAACTTGCCAAGTTCAATATTACTCTATTTTCCATTAGAAGCTGGCCTGTTACTGATTTCTATGGTACCATGACATAAAGCAGTTGACAATATTCCTATAAAGGATTATTTCTTTAAAAAAAAGAGGGAGTACTCTGACATAAACTATCCCAGGCTCTCTGCAATAAGACATTTGCATGAATACATGGGGCATGTTTGAAAATATATAAATACTTCCTGTTTCTGGGGATATGCTGGGGATATGCTGGGGATGCCATCTATTCAAGGTTCACAGGGTGAGCAGGAGATGGCTTGTAAGCAGAGGTCTCCTGGCTCTAGACTCCCACAGATTGGTGTTATCTTTGGACCTGAGCCCTTTCTCCGTCCCCATCCATGCACCATAGATTCTACTTCCTAAATTGCCTCCTCATCTTTATTCCCATTGGCACCAGAGGTGGCAAACTTCTCCCTCCACCAGATAGTATCAGTGCCATTACCCACTGAATAGTGACATTTTGGCCAACAACACATTACATGTAACATGGCTGTGCCATGACACTTTAATGAAACTGTAAAATTACTGTGGCCTACTGACAGCCATCCCGAGGACATATCACAACACATTTGTTGTGTTGTGTCCTTATATTAATTTGCTTTTCTATGCATAGTCATTTGAGAAACAGAAAATCTAGCATCTCTTGCTGTCAGCATTTTATGACACCTTTCTTTTGATGAGGACACACACCTTGAGTCTGAGCAGGGTTTAAGCAAGAAGTATTTTGTTTGGATGTGTAAACAAGAACATATTAGACATAGGGGAATGATGATGAGGTCTGTAGCTGACAGGAAGAAAATAATACATTAAATTTTATGTTGGTCCAGACATACTGTGCATACCTGAAGGGTTAATCATTCTTGGAAGCAAGTCCTTGCCTTATTACTCTTAAAGCAAAAGCTTTGCTTTTATAAGGAGGAGTTGCCACAAGCCACACAGCTTCCCTCTGTATAAACATAACTTCATGGGGAGAGGGTGTGTACCCATGCATGGGCAGAAAGCCCAGGTGTCCTACACTGAGTGGATAAGCCTCCGAGAATAAAGTTTGGGTAAAGGACTAGCAAACTCTTCTCTCTCTTTCTCTCTCTCCCCCTTCTTCTTCTTCTTCTCTCTCTTTCTATTCCTCCTTCTCTCCCTCATTTCCTCTCTCTGTCTTTGTCTCTGTACCCCTGTGTGTCTCTGTGTGTCTCTGTGTTTCTGCATCTCTCTCTATCTCTCTCTCTTTCTCTCTTTCTCTTTCTCTCTCTCTCCCCCCTCCTCTTGGCAGCACTGGGGATGGAATCCAGGGCTGTGCATGTGCTAGGCAAGTACTTCAGAGCTGAGCTATATCTACAGCCTGACACTATGGTTTTACCAAACTATTAGAGGATTGTAGAGTCAAAATACTACCCAAACAGGCAAATTATATTTGAATACCCCACCTGCTAACGACAGGAGCCATCAAGGTAGTAGAGTTGACTAAGAGACAAGTGTGTGCACCCCTTACCTCACACTGGTTGCTTGCACTCAGTGGTGGGAATAATGTTTATGCCAAGGAATAAGCAAGTGATATGAACCTGGGCTTTTGGCCAAGGAGGCTGATGTTGAACATTTCCTTCTACAACAATGACTCACTCTCTGTTGATGGGGATGTTTAGAAGGTGAGACCAGATGACCCTATGAAGAAGTGATTAAGCCTCAAGGGCTTTCCCTTACAAATGGATTGACCCACACATATCGTCATGGATCAGTGGGCTGAGTTTGGCTATCTTTGTGGTACACTTGCTCTATCTGGATAGGTAGTGTACTCTACCAAATATTGAAGAAGCAAGAAAGCCTTCTGTGGGAAGCTCATGATGGTACCATGCTCTAGAACTTCCCAGCTGCTAAAACCATGTGCTGGATCAACCTCTATATTTCTATAAATTATTTAGGCTGTGGTATTCAATTCATATGCTCAGTAAACAGACTAAGGCAAAGTGATAATGATTATCTTACAAAGGAAGTAGGAAAGTTAAATTATAAATATGCATATAAATTATTTATATAAAAATAACATCTAGTTATTATGAATCATCTGAAGACAGAAGGAGCTGCAGATGAGAAACGTGATGGGAAATTAAGATTTGCAATAGTAGTTTCAGTTTAGAATCCACTGAAGACTACCTTTCACCTTTACCTGGTGTCTGACACCTACTCTGACATTGGGTCTTCTGGCTTTCTGTAACTTCTTGGCTGAGACTTTGGGCTTCACTTACAACATCCTCACCCATCAAAAAACTTAGAATCCGAAGAGGAAGGGGCTGGGAAGGTGGCTCAGTGGCAGAGCGCTTGCCTTGCATGCCTGAGGCCCTGGGTTTGATTCCTCAGCACCACATAAGCAAAAAGAAAAAAGCCAGAAGTGGCGCTGTGGCTCAAGTGGTAGAACGCTAGACTTGAGCTGAAGAGCTGAGGGACAGCGCCCAGGCCCAGAGTTCAGGCCCCATGACCGGACCCAAAAAAAAAAAATCCGAAGGAGAATCACTGATGGTCAGGTGTCCCCATAGGCATAAGGCTGGTGTAAAGGCAGAAGGTTATGACACATGACACTTACAAGGAGGTTAACATCTGTGGGAAGCAGAAAAGGATCCTATCATGGCCAGAACACATTCTGAATTAGCTGGCTGACAACCATTTGAAAAAGAATTTCTTAACTAGAGAAACTGGGTCAGTATGAACATTTTAAGCAACTGGAAAGGAAAGAGAGCAGAGAAGCTCTCGTTTCCTTCCAGGAAGTAGAAACCAGAGAAGATTGTTTCATGTGTGGTTTCAGAGGATTACTGTTACCATTTAATTGAGTTCATCTCTCCTGCTATGGAAATCCCAATGAGTAAACGCAAACATATGCAGACTTTTTCAACACACTGGGATATAGAGTTGGATCTGTTTCCATGCAGTGAGTAGTTTACTAACAATGAGCTTCTTTCAGATAGGAATCCATAGTGGCCATTGGATCTAGGCTATTGTGTCAGTCAGGATGCTTACTCATAAGCAGCAGTGCTATGGTTTGAATGTGTGTGTGTGTGTGTGTGTGTGTGTGTGTGTGTGTGTGTTTCTTCCTAGCTTCATGTGTTGCTAAAGTGATATTCTAAGAGGAAAGGCCTTTAGAATGGCTAGGTAGGCTCTGAGAGCTTGATAGGTGAGATTAAGTCCCTGATAGAACCAGCACCTTAACACATTCAGTCAGCTTGTTCTTCTCCCATGTGGGCTCACATCATTCCTCTTCTCTGGAGGACACATCTTTTACCAAACAATTGCAAAAGCTGGTTCAATTGTTCTTAGATTTTGCAGACTTCAGAATGGTGAGAATTACACTTTTGGTCTTTATAAATTATATAGGTATTTTATTAGAGCAAGTCACACAAGCAGACTAAGACAAATAGAAACCAAATTTGCTGGGTTATGCAAAATGGGAATTAATTTAAAGGATATTGAGAAGCTAAAAATAAATAAATAAGCAACAACAACAAAAACACCTCTTGGGAGGGCAGAAAGTCAGGCTTTCAAGTTTTGTAGTCAAGACCAGATGTGATGGTGCATGCCTTTAATCCCAGCTAATCAAGAGGCAGAGATAGAAGGATCATAGTCTGAAGCAGCCAAGATGAAAGCATGAGACCCTATATGACAAACAAACTAAAACCAAAAGGACTGGGGTGTAGCTCAAGTGGCAGGATACTTGCCTAACAATCTCAAGTCCCTGCGTTCACTTTCCAGTACTGGAAAAAAGACAAAAGAAATGACATTGTCAGGAACTACTCTCTGCTACCTGTTTACAGCAATGCCACCACTGCTGTAACTGGGCATTGTCAAGTCTAGTCATATCAGACCTTGGATGTAGCTGTATCCAGAGCCACCACCATTTCCACTGCTGCCCTTGAAATTGCACATGGATTCTGACTCCTCCACTAGAGTGGATTCTGTACCATCTTTTCTTCTTAAACTACTAGCTTCCAACTCAAGGTTTAGCCTGAGTTCCCAGGATTGGTGGAGCCTAGCTACCATGTAGATTCTGAACTGCCTAAGAAGTCAGGAAAGTGAGCAATTGGCATGGAAGGCATGTTCTGCCACACACAGTTAAAAGGAATCAGAATGAAAGTAATGTTTGGGGACCAAGTGCTGGTGACTTATGCCTGTAATATTAGCTACTCAGTAGGCTGAAATCTGAGGGAGGACCAAGGTTGGAAAACAGCCTGACAAATCTGAGAGACTCCAATTAACCAGCAAAAAGACCAGAAGTGGAGGTGTGACTCAAGCGGTAGAGCACCAGCCTTGAGCTGAGTAGTCAAGTGAGAATGAAAGACCCTGCATTCAAGCTTCAGTACCAGCACAAAAAAATAGTAGTAGTAGTAGTAGTAGTAGTAGTAGTAGTAATATTTTGAACTAGGCACCAGTGGCTCATGCCTGTAATCCTAGCTATTCAAGAGACTGAGATTTGAGGAGTGTGGTTCAAAGCCAACCCAGGCAGGAAAGTAAAACTCATCACCAATAAACTACTCAGAAAAAAAGCCAGAAGTGGCACTGTGGCTTAAAGAATAGAGAGCTAGCCTTAAGCAAAGAAGCTCAGGGACAGAACCCCAACCTAGAGTTCAAGCTCCAGGATCAGAAAAAATAAAAATAAAAATAGTCAGGCCCTGGTGGCTCATGCCTATAATCCTAGCTACTCAGGAGGCTGAGATCTGAGGATCATGGTTCAAAGACAGCCCAGGCAGGAAAGTCTGTGAGACTCTTACCTCCAATAAACAACCAGAAAACTGGAAGTAGTGCTGTGGCTCAAGTGGTAGGGTGCTCACCTTGAGCTGAAGAGCTCAGGGACAGTAGTGCCCAGGCCCAGAATTCAAGCCCCAAGACTGACAAAAATAATAATAATACTTTGGACCATAGACAATACACTATCCAACTAAAAGGGGGATTCAAGTTCATTCTCTCCTCTGCTCATCATTCACATAGTATTGACTTTGTCCTTATTGTTAGATGTTTACAGTTAATGATTGCTATAGCTCAGACATAGTATTCCCAAGCAAGTCTCAATTACAAAAGATCATGTTTCTCTCTGAAAGCCTCTTTTTATCAAGGGGAAGTCATGTAGTAGGCATTCTCTGTGTCCCTTTGGCCAGGATTAGGACATATGACGATTGCAACTGTGAAGGAGGATGGGAAATGAAATACTTCAATAGCACAATGTAGACTCTACAAAGAAAAAGGAAGAGAATAATAGCCAGTAAGTAGGAAACCAACAGGGTCTGCCATTGCTACCATCTTTAAGGTATTGGGTAGATACTAGTGGGAACTATATTATTATTGGATCTCATTCTGCATAAGAACCCAAATCTCCAAGTAACATATCTGGCTGAGAAAAATTCTGAAACTATGTCCTGGCTGGGCAGGAAAAAGTAATATCATCTATTAATGATTTCTGCCATGAGGATGAGAGAAGGAAAGTGTCACTATGTGCCACATCCATTCTGTGTTAAGAGGACCAGTCTGTGTTAGGAGTTCTTCATTTCCCTGCAGAGAAATTCAACCTGCTTTTGGGCCCATCAGTAATATTCCAGTGGGGATAAGCCCCTGAATGGTTCTCTCTCTCTCTCTCTCTCTCTCTTTCTCTCTCTCTCTCTCTTGAAGGTCCTGGGGCTTTAACTCAAGGCATGGGCTCTGTCCCTGAGCCTCTATGTGCTCAAGGCCAGTGCTCTACCACTTGAGCAACAGCACCACTTCTGGCTTTTTCTGTTTATGTGGTACTGAGGAATCAAACCCAGGGCTTCATGCATGCTAGGCAAGCACTCTGCCACTGAGTCACATTCCCAGCCTGGGTCTCTTTGGATACATAGGACATTGTTGGTCACACTTCCAACTGCAATAACTGGCATGAATCCTTGCCCAGGAATAAATGTTGGGTAAGAGGGAGAAATGATTGTATATGGGAAGATCCAATACATTTTCTTCAGTGGTTTATTTCACTGGTAACAGTAGCTCTGGGTGAGCTTGCTCATGCTTCAATACAGTCTATGTTTTGTTCTTGAGAACCAGAGATGTTTGGTTCAAATCTATATGTTCTTAGGTAAGAAGCAGCAGAGTCATTTGACCCTTCTTGGAGTATGTAATTACTAAAATTTATTAATAGTAAACAGTCATTACAACCACAGCTATTATCATGACTAATGATAAGTAACACAATAGAGTATTACTTAGTTTACCAAAGACCTACTTATACACACTAGTGCTTTAAATTTTCAGGGTGACAACAGTCTCAAGAGTTAGTGTGGGTAATAATAGTAGCTAACTTTTATTGGGTGCTTACAGTCACCATGCTAGTGTTCAAATACATTCATAAGTTCATTGACTCCAGCATCAATAGTCTGAATGAGTTAGGCAAGGCACAAAAAACTTAAGTAACTTCCTCAAGGCCACAATGCTCATGAATGGCCAATACTAGATTCAAATACCCACCTAAAATCTAAACTTTTGAAACCAGAGGATATTTTGTGTGTCAGTACTAGGACTTGAACTCAGAGCTTTTCTCTCTGGCCTGGTCTGTTCTGGTTAAGGCTGATGCTCTACTACTTGAGCCATATCTCCTCTTCTATTTTTTTAATTAATTAATTGGAGAAAAGAGTCTCATAGACTTTTCTGCCTGAGCTGGCTTTGAACCATGATCCTCAGATCTCAGCCTCCCGGGTAGCTAAGGTGACAGACATGAGCCAAGGGTGCTGGGCAGAACCAGAGGCTTTACCCCTCAGGCTCAAACTCCACGTGTTCCACAAGCCAGATTCAGCTTCTTGCCGCTGTATGCCAGACAGACAAGGTGAAGGCAGAGAACAGAAACATTGCAACGTAGCCATGGGAGGATAGCACTTCAATACACCAAGGACCCTGACATGAATTTTATGCACAAATAGGTAGAGAACTGGTGGCAGAAGGAGGGAGGCATGTAAAGATAAAAGAGGCCTAGTCACAAGTTAAGCCTGGTTGAGTTTTATCTCTTCCTTTGGAAATGGTTCCAGAGAAATTGTTACCCTTGTCATCACTGCATAGGATAAACAAGTCATTATTGTTTGGTGGATGGTCCTGAGGAAGTTCTATGGCTTCTTAGGGGTAGTTTCAGCTCCCATAAAGAAGTTCTTGATCAGTGGTAAATCCTGTCCTGCCCTGATTCCAAGTGATTGCAAAGTGACTTTAGAGACAGAGATGCCAAGCTTTTGTGCTGCTTTTGGATAATTCTTGAGTCCAACCAAAGCAGGGTTGCATTTGTTTGTTTGTTTTTAGCATCTCTTACAATTCTCCTTTATGCTTAAATATTCTTCATCTTGATAGAATTAGGGTTTCAGCTAATCTGATTTTACATTTACACAGGAAGGGGATTAAAGAGCTGAAATATATAAGTCAAAAGTACTTATTTAATCCTGAAACTAGAAGCACCACTGTAGAGCAGAATAATACAAAAGGGAAACAAAGTTAGAAGACATCCAATTAAGTACATTGTCTCTTCTAAATAATTCCATGAACATGGACTATTAGAAAGATACGATTGGAGCCAGCAGAAGTAGTCATCTCTGTGTCTATTATATAGAAAACTTTGGCCCCAAATGTGTTTGCCTTCTCTCAGAGATGCCTGGAAGGCTTCAATGTCAGATGGCCAGGTATGTAAGAACATCTCCTTTGAAGTCTCTCAGATTATTTTTTGGAAGAGATGGCACAAGTGACTCCACTTGTCTTCTGACAACTTCCCTCCCTTTTCTGAGCAGTGTTTCTTCAAATTGTGGTTACAAAGAACAAAACCTCTTGTCCATGGGATTAGCTTTTTCTAAAATGATCTAGTCATGTCCAAGGCAGAGGAGAAGGACCAGGTCAGGGGGCAGTCAATGCCAGTCAGAGCCTTTTGGCCAAATTTAAGCTAACAAAAGGATTATAAAGAATAGTTTTTATGTTTGGCTTACCTGGCATTTTTATTAAGTTTCATTTTGTCTGTCCTGTAGGTCATGTCCTAGCACCCCAAAAATTCTGCACAGGTTGCTATTGTTAGAGGCTAGAGTTCTGCAGACTATTAACAGACAAAGGTTACAGAACTTTATGGAAAAATACAAAACAAAATTAACTAAGGCAAATATGTAGAACTTAATTCATCTGACAAATGAGTACTTGCTAGAGTTATTTTCCATGGTGTTGATTGCAAATACTCCAGGAGACAAAACATTTACAATAACTATGGTTAAAATCTTAGAAGCAGTTTAGCTATTAGTCCAGTTATTTCTATTATGTATAGCATTTTTAGATAATTATTACAGTGAAGTTCAGATGCCTAGATCTACACACTATTAATTGCAGACATATAGGCACTAACAGTGTCAGAATTACTAAAAATAATAGTTTCACTACAGTTGTAAGGTAGTCTTACATATAAACAGATAAATGAATTCTGATACAGTTAACATTATGTTTTCTAAATTATCTTGATGTAATATAAAATCTTTTCATTAACTCATTTTTACAACTATTACTAAGATTTGAACAATATTTTTAAGACAGCTTGTTATTAGAGACAGAATTAGTATTTAGTTTTGCATTAGCACTCTAAATTCTGACCTTAGGAAATTCTTGGCTTAACACTAGACTGTTGATGACTGAGTAGTGTGTGTGTGTGTGTGTGTGTGTGTGTGTGTGTGTGTGTGTGTGCGCGCGCGCGCACTAGTTCTGGTGACTGAACTCAAGTCCTCACAGTCTCTTTGGGCTTCTTTGCCCTTGGGCTAGTGCTCTACCACTTGAATCACACCTCCTCTTTTTTGCAGGTTAATTGGAGATAAGAATCTCCAGGTTTTGTCTACCTCAGCTGGTTTTAAACTTTGATCAAGTACCTGGTGTGTTTGTAAATCTTAATTTATAACCTGATATTTACATGCCTGACCATTTTTACCACTTGTACAGACTTCTCTTCTTTTCTCCTGTCTTTAGCAAATCTGTACTTCCCACTCTCAAATCTGAGAAGATTTTAGGAGTGATGCAGGGTAGATAGGAGAGACATCAGGAATGGAAAACAATAGACAGAAATACAGACACAAACACTGTATTAGCGATGAGCTCCATGAAAAACAGAGAGGTACTATCTTCTTTGCTGCAAGCCTTACATTTATCATAAGCTTCAATATTAGAGGAAAAAAAGAAAAAAGAACAGATTTCTCCATGCTTGCCACAAATAATTAGTGTCCTCTGAAAATGGAGTAAGGATCTCTCAAAGAAAAATTTATCAGACCCTGGAAAAACACACACTTGGGAAAATGACTCCTCCTGGCACAAAATGTGTTTAAAAGTTTTACTTATGCCAAGGATGGATACCTGTCTTGAAGGAAGTATGTGGTAAAATCTATCCCTTCCTTTTTATTAAAAATATATTATATTATTATTAAGGTATTGTACAGAGGGGTTACCATTTCATAAGTCAGGTAATGTATACAATTCTTTTTGAACAATATCACCCATTCCTTTACTTTCCCCCAGTTTCTCCCTCCCAGCCCTGCTCACAAGTTGCACAGTTCATTTTTCACATAGTATACACGGAATACCATGACTGAATATGTTTACCCTTCCTCCCTGTATTTATGCATCACCCCTAAAACACACAGAAAGACAGAGACAGAGAAAGGAAAAACAACACCACCAACAGCAAACAGAAAAATCCCAGGTTTCCATTTCCTGAAATTCATTTAGATAAATAGTACTTTAAATGTTCAGAGGAGATACATCTTTGGGTTCCTCTCCTAAGAGTGTCCTCCTTTAGTCTGTATGTGCATGCCTGGAATCCTATATACATTATCATATCCAATTGTAGTTTAGCTCTAGTTTCCACATTGAGAGAAAGCATGTGTCGTTTGTCTCTCTGAGCTTGGCTTATCTCAGCATGATTTGTTTGAGGTCCATCCATTTCACTGCAAAGGACATAATCTTCTTTCTAATGGATAAGTAAAACTCCATTATGTATATGCACCACATTTTTTTCATCCACTCATCTATTATAGGGTATCTGGGCTGTTAATCTAGAATTTCTTTCAAGGAAAGCCCAGGCATCAAAAACCAAAGTTTAACATCTCTGAGCCCAATTGATAAAAAGCACAAGAGTGAATAAATGTTCCTGTTGTCAGAGAAAATGGGAATACTTACGTTAAATTAAACTGAGAAACCCACAGCCTACTTTTTCTTTAACCATAAATATGTGTGATGTTAAACACTCATTGCCTTGTTTTCATTGTGCCCACATTCATGTCTGGGCACATGTGTGTTCTATTTTTCCTTTGTTTTACCAACAAACTTTCTTAGTCTCTAGTTTCAATGTGTCCTCAAATTCTTTTCTGAAATAAGAATATCCAAGGGCCAGGCAGAGGCTTCCTCCCTTTTGGAGACTTCCTCCCTGGAACATCACCAGTCACCAATCTGGTAACAGGAAGACATATACCCTACTCACAGGTGTTCCCACTGATTGACCAGAAGCCTGGGCACTTTCACTACATTGTAGCAAATGCATCTATAATGGCTTCAAGCTTTGTTTCAGGAGACTCCGAGATCTTCACATCCAATACTGAATGGCAAGTCTGAACAATTTCACCTTGGAAGCAGAGATGGTTCTTAAGTACTAGACAATTATAAGCCTACAACTCTGCTTGGTTGCTGCATCACTGCAGGATAGAAGAAAGCTTCCCTCTGCTTCTTAGTTTCCACACAAAAGTCACACGTCCTTGAGACACATTCATGGAAGGCATTTCAGGGTGTCTCATGAACAGAAGAGTTTCACAGTTTAAAGTTTTAGCAAGGATGTATTTTAGTCTAACAGAGCAAATGCAGGAGAAATAGACACGAGGCATTTCCTGTTCCCCATGCAGGAAATGGGGATTAGAGACTTAACATGGTGGTTCCTAACTCTAGTCTTTATACTTGATGAGCTGGGAGAAGTCCTGTCCTGTAGGCACTGCTCTTACCTTACACAATGGTTCTGGGTGAGTGAGTTCCATTTTTCCAGAGAGGTCTTCAGTTCTTTCTTCCTCTACGTATTTTCAGAGAGGGGGAGTTTGTAGTTTTTTAACCATTTCAGAAGAAAGGGAATATGTAATGAGGTCTTCTATGTCTCCTATTTTTGTAACTTAACATCTCAAAGGAGGTGATTGATGGGAGTGTAACTTTTATCCTAGTGGTATTGTTAACATAATATAATTTCCCCATCTGATCATCTTTTTTGCCTCAGATGGAGACAAAAAGTCTGAATGACCACCACCAAGTAAAAGGAATTCAATCTTTATTCATTTATTTCCTTAAAACTGGATATTAATGTAAATGGTGCTTAAAAGCTGATAGTTTTCCTTTTTGTCGGAGAAAGCCTTATACCTTACTTTGGCCCACAAATCATCCTCCACTTTGTATCCGTGTCCTTTGTCCTGAGCCATTCTCTTCTACAGTCACTTTGCAGCAATGTCGGAAGCCGGGATGGAGCAAACAGGAGATTGGATCATCTTTCAGGTGTCAATGACTCTTTATAACAAGGTTCCATCTGACCAATCCTAAGACAATGGATTATCAGATCACCTCTGACCACCTGTGCATGTCTGTGATTGGAACTGTTTTAAGTACTCATACCTTCTCAACTCTTCCTGGAATTTTTACTATTTAACCTAAGGCAAATATCCTGAAGATGGCAGTCTATTTTCCCATAACATGCTTGTGCCAGGTAATTAATCTCCTTTTTCTGTCCGTCATCATATCTCTTTATTTCGGAGATAGGGATTTGCCACATGGAACTTCTGGAATTTGAGTTTGAAGTCTAAAACTTGGGTTAGATTGGGACTTTGAAATGTGAGTTACAATTTAGTTGTGGCTTATGCTAGACTGCTGATGATAAGAGTCTTGGTTACAGCTAATGAGTATGTGTGGACCTCCTTCATGTGGCTTAGGTGCTCTGTCATGTCTTTGAGAGTCAAAGTTCCATGAGAAGAGGGTTAGGTAGGTAGGGTAGACAAAACAAGTGGCAGATAATATATGACCATCAAGTCCTTCTTGTTACCCAAGTGCCTTGGGTTGGGGTTCTGCTAGAATGCTTCTTCCTGTAATGTCCTGGGTGTCCAGTCAACCAATGAAAATAACTAGGACAGCATGCACAACCATACAGTCATCAATGAAAGACTTAGGAGAGGAGATATGGGAGGAGTCCTCTATTATAAAAAATTCCCTTTGAAAGGACTCCATTGGACTCAACTTTTGGGCCCCCTCTTTAGGACAGTCCTTTGCTACCTTCCTTTTGCTACTTTCCTTTCTCTTAAATAAACTTGCTGCCTACTTTAAACACTTTCTTGCCTTTTAATTGTTTAGTGGGGAGAGAAAACAAATTGATACTCCTAGATGACATCAAGAACTGGGACATTCTGGTTTAATCTGCAAGAAGTGTCTAGTAAATGGTGCTGTAGATAAACAAATGGACAGAGGGATGGATAGTCCTAATTCTCTCAAAGTGGAAATACTATGAAACAGAGACACCATGGATACAAAAATAAATACCACTTCCCTCTGGAGTTTTGGCAGAAACGTCCCCCTTTAGTTACATAAACACATACGTAAAGAGAAAAACTGGCTGAAGGAAGTGAGATGATCAGATGACATTAGTCCTGGCCACAGCTGGCCACAGCAGAGGAAGGACTATCCTGGGTTCCAGGGTGGGCTACAGCCACAATGACAACCATGCCACTTGAGCTTTTTGTGATGAACTCAGCTCACACCCACAGTCTCCTAATCTGATTAAGAAGGAAGTGGCTTGGAAAGCAATGACATGTTTTTTAAGTTGTTTTGACTGTAGGAGATGAAAAAGCACAAAAGAAAATTTCCCTTGGAGATCAGCTCTGGTTGCTTGTGCCTGCAATCTTAGCTATTCAGGATACTGAATTCTGAGCATAGCTATGTGAAGCCAGCTTAGGCAGATAAATCTGAGATATTCTTAGCTCCAATTAACAACAACAAAAAGCCATAAGAGGAGATGTGTCTCAAGTGGTAGAGCAAGTACATTGAGCAGAAAATGCCAAGTAAGAATTTAGATAGAGATGATAGATAGATAGATAGATAGATAGATAGATAGATAGATAGATAGATAGATAGATAGATAGATATAGAGATATATCCTACACGGATCTCTTAGGCAATTAGTGGTAGCAACATCTCAAATCCTACCAATTACACATAAAGCTATTATTGAGGGACCTACTGTGCACCAAGCCAGTGTGGGGTTTTTATTTCTGTTTTTGCATTAAAATCCATGTGTGTGATAATATTGAACATTTTATCACAAGTTAATAGCATATTGTTAAGTATAGCTTAGGGTGGAAGTTAAATTTTATTTTCATTCAAATTAAAGAAATATTTAGAAGATCACATGATTTACTCAAGTAGCAGAATTAACAGATTCAAATCTAGATTTACAATACAATGCTAAGTTTAAATGAGAAATATTTAGATGAGTTTATAAGAAAGTGGGATGCTGGATGAATTGGTTCTCCATGTGACTTATATACAGAAATACAATGATCACAGGCATTTGTGTTTTGCTTTACTGAACCACAGTCTATAAATCATGAGCTTTGGTTTGTTTTATTTCTTTCTCTTATTACTGAAAATCCATTTGTTCTAACATATGTACAGTTTTTCCTCCTTCTCCTCTTCCTCCTCCTCATCTTCTCCTTCTCCTTTGCCCTCTTTTCTTCCTTCTCCTCCTCCTCATTCTTCTTCCTCGCTCCCTCCCCCCACCTCTATCTCTCAGTTTTAAAGTGCTACAGATAGAATCCAGGCCTTTACATGTGCTAGGAAAGTGCTCTACCACTCAGCTACCTTCCCTAGGTCTTCACAATCTTATATCTAGCGCTCCATATACTCACCTGGATGTCTGCCACACTATTTACCATTCTGCATTTCTTCAATTGGTACCTTGTAGAATACTTCTAGACAAAGTATTATAAAATAAGACTAAACATTTTTTAGGCACAAATTTAGTGAGAACTAAACAAAATCTAATATCACAAAGAGGCGCATTTCGAACAGATGCATACAAACAGTACTAGCTAGAACTCCATGACTTGAGAACTCATGGCTCAAATATTCAGATCATCCTGCTACAGGCATGCTGGTAGAGGCTTCTGAATTTCCAGGGAATAGTATTCTTAAGGAAAAAACCCAATTGGAATTGCAACTTAGAAAATGACCCATTTGGTCTCTAACTTGATTTGGAAGAACCTGTGTAAGAGGAATGAGCAGCCTTTTCCATCTCATGACTGAAACAGCCCCACAGTTTATTTCCTGTGAGACTATAGATGTTAAAAAGCAAAAATAATGAAACAATCTCTTCCATGTCTGAGTAAGTGAGAACAGCAAAGTAGAACCTTCCCATCAATGTCCATGGGGGGGAAAAAAAACAGTGCATTGAAATCTCTCCCATTTGGGCCTTGTTGAAAATTGCTCTGGTTCAGAACTCTGCCACTCTGTCAGCTTGACTCCCCTCACCTTTGCCATTTACTTGGTCTAAGGATGATAATTCCAGTGATGTGAAGTTTCTTACTAATTTAACTTAGAGGAAATATCTGTGGGCCTCTGCAGCATGAGACACAGTCAAAAGAATGTCAAAACTTACTTCAGAATCATGGGCTGTACACAGACCACCTTTTCCAAGAATCCTTTATCAAAGCTCCTAAGCTGACCTGTCCTACAGAGGAGTAAACAGCTGTCTAGTGAGCCACACTGAAACCCAGCCAGTTATGGGGGATGGAATTAAACACTAGACTATGGTGTTAGTCACAGTATCTACACAGCTTACCTATTGGAATGCAGAAAAAGTTTCCTGTGTCTAAGTACAGTATTATTATGATAAAACACTTTCATTTTGGAAAAACCTAGCATTTGCAAGGGAATATATTCTCTCCATAATGTGATATCCCAAGGTAGGTTCAAGTCACATGAAATGGTTCTGGAATAAATCATTTCAAATTCCCACTAAAAGTCATCTAGAGAAAATCAGAAAAAGGTACTTATTAGCTGGGTACCAGTGGCTCACACCTACAATCCTAGCTATTCAGGAGGCTGAGATATGAGCTCAAAGGCAATCTGAGCAGACAAATATGAGACTCTTACCTCCAATTAACCACCAAAATGCTAAAACCAGAGGTATGGTTCAAGTGGTAGATTATCAGCCTTGAGTGAATAAGCTAAGGAAGAA
>NW_012267248.1:4490293-4495490 GCF_000151885.1 Dipodomys ordii
CACACACACACACACACACACACACACACACACACACACACACACACACACACACAAAGAATCTAGAGATGCTCCCTGGAACATGCCTAATAGCAATTAAATTACAAAAATCTACCTATCAGACAGAATAAAGTATTTATTTAGCACCCCTGGCTCAGGTATTGCAAGAGATATGCTCATTGGTTTATACCTCTAACTGTTTATATCCTTAACCTTGGGAAAATGCCTGTGAGGACCTTTTCTAAAAAGAGAAGCTGCCACATGCCAATTCATGTTCTCTTGAGCCAGTACTGATTTGCCCTCTATAACTTGTTCATGGAAGACAGAGTCCTGAAAATCAGGCCTAGCCACACACAAAGCATGAATTCAGACACTATGACTTAGCTCCAGGAAAACATGGAAATACTCAGATATCATCAACCCAGAAAGAAGGGATGGCTGTGAAGTCAGGATGAATCACATTATGAGGAAGCCTAACCCTTAATTGCATCACAGGGCTTATTTATGGAAAGAACAAACATAAAGATTCAGAAAAACAGATGGATTCTTTCTAAGAGTTCCTGGGGAGGGAGGTTGGAGGGTGGCCTATAGCATACTACAACACATGTTGCAGCCATAGGAGAGACCACCAAAGGAGAAACATCCTTGAGACTTTAAAGTGCAGTGGAAAATAAAATGCCATTTGTGTAGAACCTCTGTCTGTGGAGCAAGGATCTGAAGGAAAGTCACATGACATGGTAGTGACATGCAAATACCTTCTAAAGAATGAACTCTTGAGAAGCTTAGGTGGAGTTAGTATCAGAAACCCGTTTGTTCCTTCAAACATGAAGTCTGTGTCCCATACCTTAAAATCAACCATGCAGGGGTGGAGGAGTAGCTCAACGGTAGGGCTCATGCTTACCCCAGGCGAGGCCCAGGGTATACTCCCCAGCATCACACAACAACAAAAACCAAAACACCCACGGAATCCTGCAAAGAGAAGACATGGTCCATCCATTTTCTTTAAGATTTTCAGTTCCTTCGGCAGCCCAAGGTCTTCCTCATTTGTGTGCCACCTGATCTGATGTCTTCTCCAACTCTCATGCAACTTTGGGCCTCTGAAATCAGATGATGAAGCCTCTAACTAAGCTCGTTCAAGCATGAAGTCACCACTATGAATTTGCCCTGTGTTTGTTGTAGGAGCTGGCTTTGTATACAGATTGAATAATGTTTCCAACCAGAAGCACATAATTAGTCCAAAGTAGGGGCTACAGGTGTTTTCACATTGAGAGACTTATCTGATCTGTTGTTCTCTAAATCTGGTGATGACAGTGGCTGGGAGGCTCTGAGCAGGAAATCAGTGTCTCTCTGAAACTCATTAGCATGATAAACCTTATCAGAGTTGAAGGAGAGGTGACCACGGTCACAGGTGTTCACTTTGGGACAACAGGCACATGCTAGGGCTGCTCTGCACTAGCCATCTGCCTGCTGCTGTGTCACGCCATGTCCTCTGGAAGAATAATGAGATTAGAGGTCTTTGGCTTGGTCAGGATGAAGGGCATCAGCATCCATCACCCTCTAAGCATATATGCATGGTGCTGACCAAACAGTGTCATCTTGTCCTATCTGTTGTTCCATGCCCCACAAAAGTTGCTCCACCTTCTTCTCTGAGTTTATGAAAAGCTCACCACCATGTCAGCCTGCTGTCTCCCAAAGGACAAGACACATGTCACATGCAACTTGGAAAAATGTATTACAGCAAAGACCTGATGCTGCAAGCCTCTCTGTATCTGTACCAACACAGGCAGCAACAAGAAGCCATCATAAAAATCCATGTAAAAATGGCCCTCTCTCGTGTAGGCAAGGTACTGGGCCCAGATGGCTGCATGCTGTACAAAGTGCTGAGTAAACATCAGTAAATGAATGATTGAGAAAAATCAATTGTGCACTTTGCTGTACAGAGACTGAATAGCTCAGTTCTCAGGCCAACCTGGAAAGAGGAGGGAAACTTGACTGGGTTGAAAGTACAAGAGGCAGTATGGCCAGGCAGTGGTGACTCATACTTGTAATCCTAGCTACTCCGGAGACCTGAAGGATCAAGTTTCAAAGCCAGCCAGGGCAGAAAAGTTTGCAAGACTTCCTATCCAATTAACCAGCAAAAAGTGAGGCTGGGGGGCAGCTCAGCCCGGTAGAATGTGAGCCAAGTAAGCAAGCCTGGCAAGTGTGTAGCCCTTAGTTCATTATCTCATATCACCACAACCCAAGAGGCACAACTAACCAACTAAAACAATGCTCCTGTGATCATCTCCACCATAAGATTGTTTTACCTATATGTGTGATTAGAGACCATTACTCAAATGGAAAATTAACAAGTGTTTTATCTTCCTATTTGTAGTGTGACCTTGATTCCTTTCCCTTCATGTTCTTACCTGTAGAGTTAGATAACAATAGCAAGCCACATTCAGAGGTGAAGTCAGATCATGCATACAGGACTTTCAGACATTGGGTAGGGTACAAAGTGAAGGCCTGAGGACTGTCAACTCTTACTATTGCACCATGCAATTACTTTCTCACAATAAATCCTGGCCGATGAACAAATTGACTCATTCCTCCCCTGGGATGCTGTCTAATTCCACCCTCTAAGGCCTTGCGTGTCTTGGATGACTTGGAATTCACAGAAATCTTCTCCAAAGGCCCTGTATGTTCCTGTGGCTCTGATTTGCTGCACTTGGGGGCTAATACTCCTCCCATATCACAGGCCTGCAGTCCCCTTCATATGTTGTCTGGCCTCCATGTCCCCACGCCCAACTATCAGCATATGCCAAGCCAGAAAGAATCATTTTGATTTTCTCTTTTGGTCTCTGTCAAAGAGTGGTACCCGTGGTATCCTCCTACCCTGGAAGGGCCCCTGTACTGCATCATCTCACCCTTCCCTTGCTCTGAGCAGCAGTCCACCAGGTTTCTCAGAAGCTCTGCTGTGATTTGAATGTGGGTTTTCCACTCTGAAGCTCATGTTGAAAGAAGACTGCCATTGGAAGGTACAGGGAAGTGTAGACCTTTCAGAGGTGAATGGATTCATCCATTCATGGATGAATATGTTGGCAGCTTACTTGGAGGGGCTTTGTCATACAAGAGAGATTTCTCTGGCTAGCTCTGATACTGTGTGCTGCCCTCTGCCATGAGTTGAAGCCACAAAAAGCCCTTCCTAGAACCCAAGATGTAGCGTCTTGATCTTGACTATCCTTCCCAGAGCCATTAGACAAAGAAATGTCTATTGTTTGTGAATTACCTAGTCTGTACTATTCTAATAGCGCTAAGAAAGTGGATGCGGGACAAGCTAGCACTCAGTCCTTTGCTAGCTGCCTCCATAACACCCCAGTCATCTGCCTCATTTGGGCCTGCAGAGCACCAGTAGCAGGGCTCCACTCTCTACACAGAGCCCTTCATGGTGGACTATCATGCCGAGTGAGAAAGCTCAGCTCCTCAGCCTTGAGTCCCAACCCTCAGCACATCCTGTGCTGTGTGGTTCCCCTCAGAGTAGGGCTGAAGCTGCCTTCTACAGAACCTCTGCATGAAATCACAGTGTTTATTTGTTTGTCAAAACAGTGTCTCATTAGGAGGCCCAGGTTGGCCTCAAAATGGTGATCCTCTTGTTACAGCCACCTGGGTTCTGGAATTACAGGTATGTATCACTAATACTTGGTCAATATTGCAGCATTGAGAGACCTTTTCCTTCCCTTTCCTTACTTCCATTTTCTTTGGTGGTCTCCCTGAGATTATTTACTTAATAAAATTCTTCACAGGGATCCATGTTTCAGGGTCTACTTTGGGAGTGCTGGAACTTAGGTATCCTTCACTCGCTGGTTTCTAATTTCAGTGGCCTCCTGAGCTGCTCTTCCTAAGGCAAGGGTCTCTCTATCTTAGACTTCTAACTACCTACTCCCTGCCATGATCAAAAACACCTGATGATTCCTCCATTAAGAATAAGTCAAGGTTTCAATTTTCTACCACAATGCTTGCTGAAGGGTTCAGGGAGACATCACAGTATCTGTAAGTTCCGCTTGATATATTACACTGTTGATTCTTGTTTTATTTTTTTATTATAAAAATGCTGTACAAAGGGGTTACAGTTACATGAGTAAGGTAATGAGTACATTTCCTAAAAAGCTTTGTTACCTCCTCCTTTGTTTATCCCCTACCACCCCTTCCCTTCCCATCTCCCCTACTACTCCCTCCCTTCCCAAGTTATGAAGTTCATTTTCAACATAGTGTCTTGTACATCTCATTGTTACAATGGGCAAACCTGTATCCTTATTTCACCTTATTTTGTAACTTCCCTTCCCCTCCCCAAATTAGAAAAATGTATATACAAGATGCAGGGCACCAACATCAAATACAGTGAAAATAGGGGTTATACCGTGGGGGAGGGACATACAAAGCAACAAAAAATATCACATAGTACATTGTAAATACATTTAAAACAATAGCAAGGTCCCATGGTTTACCTTATTTGCAATAACTAGTATATGTCTGAGTCAAGCAGAAAAGGTCAGATAAGTTGATGTTAGGGAAATAAACCCTAAGATACATATTCAAATGTTTTTTTTCTTTCATGCGATTGTTTCTAACACATTTATAGGATTATTTCTTTGTTGCTTTGTATGTCCCTCCCCCACGGTATAACCCCTGCTTTCACTGTATTTGATGTTGGTATAATTTGTGGAAGGGAAGGGAAAAGACAAATCGTTTAAATAGGGATACAGGTGGACCCATTGCAACAATGAGATGTACAAGTGGTTATGTCAAAAAACAAACTTTACAACTTTGGTGAGGGGGGTTGGGGGGATTGGGGTATGGGAAGGGAAACAAAGGAGGAGGCAACAATGCTTGATAAGAAATGTACTCATTATCTTGCCCATGTAATTGTAACCTCTCTGTACAGTATTTTCACAATAAAAAACAATAGCAAGCAAGAAAAAAAACCAGTTGTATCCCTATCTTGGGGTTAATTTCACTTAACATCATCGTATATGGTCATATGTACATAGCTTTTGAACTTTTCTGCTTGTCCTAGACATATACTAGTTATTGCAAATAAGCAAAAACATTGGACCTGTTACTTTGAGCCTGGCTTACTTCACTTAATATAATATTTCCAGGTCTTTCCATTTCCTAACAAATGGGGCAATGTCATTCTTTCTAATGGAGGCATAGAATT
>NW_012267248.1:4495755-4519987 GCF_000151885.1 Dipodomys ordii
TTTCCAAAGTGGTTGAACAAGTTTATACTCCTGCCAACAAGACAGTAGGGTTCCCTTTTGGCTAATCCCTGCCAGCATCTGTTATTAGAGTTCTTGATTATAGCCATTCTAACTCTCAATGCTGTTTTGATTTGCATTTCTTTAATGTCTAGAGAAATTGAGCATTTCTTCATGTGTCTATTGGCCATTCTTATTTCCTCTTCAGTTGTTGTTGGGGGATTTAGTTTTTTAGTTCTAAGTATATTTTAGATATGAGACCCTTGTCCAATTTATGAATAGTGAAAATCTTCTCCCAATCTGTGGGCTTTCTATTGATCTTGCTAGCTATGTCCTTTGCCATGCAGAAACTCTGCAGTTTCATTCAATCCCATTTGTCCAACCTTTCTTTGATTTGTTGTGTTTCTGGGTCTTTATTAAGAAATTTTCAACCTGTGCCAAGGAGCTCTAGAATTTCTCCTATTCCTTCCTGTAATATTTTCAGGGTGTCTGCTTTGACTTTGAGGTCTTTGAATCCATTTGGAGTTGATTCTAGCACCTGTTGATTCTAAACTGTTCTTCCTGATACCCTGAAAACATTCCCATGAATTTACAAATTAACAAACTGGGAGAAGCCTGGGGCTACAGCCAGTGGTAGACCATGTGCTTATGAGCATGAGAGCTAGGATTTGATCCCCAGCACCACAAAATAAAACAATGAAACAAACAAAATTAATGCAAGAGCTTTTACAGATCTATGCAATTATCATTGGGGAAATATAAATCAAAGTTATATAGGAATACTAGCTTATACCCATTACGACAGCTACCATAGTAATAATAATATTGGTGTGTGCCAGTGGTTTATGCCTGTAATCCTAGCAACTCAGGAGGCTGAAATCTGAAGATTGCAATTTGAAGCCAACCCAAGGAGAAAAGTCTGTGAGTTTCCTATCTCCAGCAAAAAACAGAAGTAGAGGTATGGCTCAAGTTGTAGAGCACCAGTCTTGAGCAAAAAAATCCAAGCAATGGCAAGAGGCCCTGAGTTCAAGCCCCAGTACCAGGACACACATAAAAAATTAATGCAAGCTGGATGCCAGTGGCTCATACCTGTAATCATATCTACTCAGGAGGCTGAGATCTGAGGACTTCCCAGGCAGTCAGCCCAGGCAAGAAAGGCTATGAGACTATTATCTCCTACTAACACCAGAAGCCAAAACTAGAGCTATAGTATGGTTCAAATGGTAGAGTGCCAGCCTTGAGCAATAAAATTCAGAGACAACACCTAGGCTATGCATTTCAGCCTTAGTACTAGCACACACTCAAAAAAATTTAATGTTGCTGAGGATGTGAAAAAAATTGTGTAGTGTTGGTGAGAATATAAAATCATACCACCACAGTGAAAAATACATTTAAAATAGAATTAATACATCATCCAGTAATCTTACTTTTGATATATGCTCAGAAGAATTGAGTGTAGGGACTTGAACAGATATTTGTACACCCGTTGCAGCATTATTCACAACAGCCACAACATGGAGGCACCTCAGTGTCCATTGAAGATGATTGGTTGAGCTAAATGTGGCATTTACACACAATAGAACATTGCTCACCTTTGAAAAAGGAAGGGGACTCTGGCACATGCTACAACATGGCTGAGCCTTGAAGACATCTTCCTCAGAAACAAGCCTGACAGAAAAGGACAAGTTCTGTGTGTTCATCAGATTCCCAGAAAAGTCAGATTCACAGAGACAGAAAGTAGAAAGGTAGTCACCAGGACCCTTGGGTCCTCTGTAACCCCACACAGTAGCAGACTTGAGGAGTTCTTCCTGGCATCCTAGCAAAGGGTCCGTCTGATCCTTCTGTGCCTGGGCTGCTGGGTTGTCATAGTCACATATCATTTAGCAGTGGGGATGTTCTCTGAGAAAGGTGATGTTCGGTCATGGTGTGTTGTGTGAGCCTCCTAGAGTGTCTTTCACAAACCTGCCTCCTATAGGTCAGTTATGTGACCTCCAGAGACAATCAAGACATTTGATAAACACAAGATGCATGAGGCTGCTGAGTCTGATCACACAGCACACAGTCAACTTTTTCTATAAATAGAAAGGGTATACTTTATAATAACAAACATACAAGATAGTCAACATATAAACCAGAGTGTAGGTGATTATCATTACCAAGTGTTCTGCATGGTAGATAATTGTATGTGCTGGACTTTTATGACTGGCAGTGTGTGGTAGCTGTGTTTGCACCAGTGTCACCACAGACATATGAGAAACATATGGCTGGCTGTGTTTTGATCTTACGGAGTCTACAAAGTCATTAGATGGTGGGAATTTTTCAGCTCCACTTTAATCTTATGGGACCTTAGATGTGGCCTTGTTTTGGACCAAAACATTACTATGCAGCATCTGATTGCATTTTGCAATGAAGTTCTACTGTGTAATACTTTCAGATAGAATCATACAGAAGAGGAGGGCATTCTGAAAACACACTGACTGAGAACACAAGGGCCCTAGTTCCAATAGCTTTCACAGCCATGCAGACCCAGCCTGCAGCTGCATTTACAGCACTTCTGTGGGGCACAGAAGACAGCCCTGGCTATATGAAATCAGTGGTGGGTGCCAGGCTCCCAGGCAGAGAGCTCTTGGCTCTGAGACAATTGGGAAGAAAGGGTCTTGGAAAGCTTTCCACCCAACCTCCCAGGATGGCTCTGACAAGCATGGCCTGGAATCAGAGCAAACATGCACTGGAAGGAGCCTGCCAACCTAGGGGCAAACACTGTCTACATTGAGCAGCCGTTTGAGCATAAGAAGTGTTGTTTTTTTTTTCCAGCAGGGCTATGTAGCTGTCCAACAAGGAGTGGGGAGGGAGAGGACCATCATTATTTATATTCAAATGTAACACTGGTGGCTCCTGGCTGGTTTAAACAGGTAAGACTTGAGGCAGAGAACAGTAGAGTCTTTGCAGGATTAATTAGGATGTGAGTCAGTGCAATTTGTCAGATATTGTGATATTGCCTTTTGTGCTAATTTGTAAATGGCAGCCACATGGGAAGCTGTAGTGGGTGGGGAGGGAGAAGTAGCCACCTAGTCTAGTGAGCCATGCAGGCCACAGTCTCAGGATCACAAGATATATTCCTATGGCTTTTCCTTTTTGGTGTTGGTACTGGGGCTTGAACTCAGGGCCTCATACTCTCACTTGGCTTTTTTGCTCAAGACTGGTGCTCTACCACTTGAGCCACACTTCCACTATTGGCTTTTTGTAGGTTAATTGGAGATTAGAGTCTCAGGGACTTTTTTTTGCCTAAGCTAGCTTCAAACTTTGATTCTCAGATTTCAGCCTCCTGAGTAGCTGGGGTTACAAGCATGAGTCACCAGCACCCTGCAAATGTTTTTTAAAATTAGCTTATATTCATTATTTAGGCAGAGCTTCATTGTTGCATTCCACACTAGGGGTTACTGCAGCTTTTATTGATTGTACAACGCTTAATCAGGGAAACTATGGAAAGGTTGAGAGATAATGTACCCTGGAATAAAAAAGGAATAAAGCACAATACACACACAATGCACACACACACATATACATACATGTACACATGTGGGCATACACACACACACTATGAGTGGTACATGTCTTGATATTGTATACAAATAATAAATTAATGTTGGGACTGGGTAGAGTGCTTGCCTTGCATGCATGAGGCCCTGAGTTTGATTCTTCAGCACCACATAAGCAGAAAAAGCCAGAAGTGGCGCTGTGGCACTTAGAGCATTAGCCTTGAGCTGAAGAGCTGAGGGACAGCACCCAGATCCAGTGTTCAGGCCCCCTGACCAACAAAATAATTAATTAATTAATTAATGTTGGGCATTCTAGTACTGGCACACACACACACACACACACAAATAAATTAATGTGAGTGTGGTCTTGGAAGCAGACAGGGGCTTCAGCTATGAATGAGTCAGGGATGAAAGCTGAAATTACCCTATTGCCAGCTGAAGCAGTTTAACTTAAACACATGCTGTTTCTGGTAAAGAAGAGGCTATACTTCCAATGCCAAGCTGGCGGCCTCAGTGGAGGAGCTTACACCTTGGCACACACTTAGCCATGCATGCCATTACACATCCTTGCTGATATCATCGCATTCTGTTTTCTTGGAAGAGACTTCAAGCTGTTGCAGGAAGATTACATGTTAGTGATGGGGGAAAAACCCACAGGAGAGAACCAGCTTTCTCCATTAGACCTCAGTGGTGGGGAGGGAGGGTGCTGTGGAAACTATTTCTGCCTTGGCTGCCAGCTGTCACTCTGGATTGATTTGTTTGGAGCGGAAAAGAGCTGACAAAAAAGGCTCTTCCCAGTATTCTGTGCCACGGACCAAGCAGCCCTTAGGGACATGGAATTCCATTCAAGGATGCCCCATCTTTGTCTTCCTCACAGGCTAAGCAGGCCCAGGCGAAGCCCATTGCTTTCTCCCATTCCTCTCCATTAGTTCATATTTTAATAAGTATGTAAAATAAACAGGTTAGGCACTGCTTAGTGGCTTACGCCTGTAATTCTAGCTAACTCAGGAGGCTGACATCTGAGGACCAGAGCTTGAAGCCAGCCCAAGAGGAAAAGGCCATGAGATTCTTATGTCTAATTAACCAGCAAAAAGCCAGAACTTGAGCAAGAAGGTCAAGCAAGAGTGCTGAGTTCAAGCCCCAATATAGGTTTACACAGAAAAATAAAATTTAAAATTTAAACTAAATAAACAGAATAAATAAAGTATTGAGTTTCAAGTTCCTTCAAACAAAAATGTTCAGTGCCTCAAACTCTCCTGAACTGATAGACTGGCTTCTTCCCCTGTCCCCTCCCATGCCTGCTGCCCTGCTGCTTGCTGCCTGGGTTACAGGTGCCATCCTGCTAGGAAATCTCAGGGCCATGGCCACTTGGATCCTCTCCAAGATCCCATATCTGGTGAGAATCCAGGCTCCCTGATACCAGCCCCTTGGCCATACTTCCTCTCCCAGCTCTCTATTTCCATCAGCACTTCCCAAGAACACAGCTGTTCCCAGCTCTCCCATCCCAGACAAAGACTGGCCAGGTGACACAAGTTGCCCTCAGAATGGGTCTGTCCCTGTTACACCACCCCCAACAAAGGGGTGTTTGCACATACATATGCCTAACACACAAACTCAAAACACATACACACCTAATACATACAATGCCCGACCAACACACATAGACACACCATCCAGCACAGACACATATACTCAACACACATGGGCACACACAGACACACCCATAACAGAATCATGGTTAACTATACTCAAGACAGCACATTCTGAGCCTTTCCACTGAGGTACATAGGGTGGCCACTAATAGTCTCCTCAATATTGAGGCCACAGGCTCTAAAGAGGCAAACTTCAAGTGATCATTTGCACCACTTTGTTATTCTGAAATGAAAATAAATAGGCCCAGTACATACATATAAACATCCAACACCCACATTCCAAAACATATGTACACATTCCAAAACACATACACCTAACACACACACACACACACACACACACACACACACACGTTCTGTGCAGCTCATCATCATACTCAGAATTACACTTTTCAACACCCACTTCCCAGCCTGAAATGCATGCAGAGCCCACCACAGTGAACTCCAGCCTGACTTCCACCAGCCCACGCTCCAAAGATGGTACATGTAAGGACTGTTTGAAATGCATTATTACTTGCAATGAAAAGAAGATTTCAATGAGGTATCACATGCTTATATTTATATATTCTGTGGAAGACACAAAAATACATACTTACATGGATATATGAAATATAACAAACATGTATATATGAAGGAGAATCATTGGAATATGGGTTTTCTTCCCTAGTAACTTTAGAATGGAGATGGGGTGGGTTTCTGTAGGATGTCAATGCTTACTCACTAGCTGGCTATATTGTCTATAGTGGCCATACTCCCTGAAGTCCCAGTCTGGTATTGAAGTTCTTTGGAGATAAGGGTCACACCCTCTCCACTGAGAGCACTCAGAGGCCCACACAGGAAGAGAGAGGAGGATCATGATGGTGGTGGTACTCAAAGACTTGAATGTGAGTCAACTCAGTCCCCAGGATCTGGGTTTGCTCTCCAAGAGAGGTTGGAGAAGGAGAGCCATGAAGGATGGCAGTGCTCAATGACTTGGGTGTGAGTCCGTGAACCTGCATTTGACAATAGCTGTTGAAAGTAATTGGCAGGTAAGTTTCAAAATCCATTCCCATTGGCCAATGTGTGAACTCCTTACACCAATCGATGGCACCACAGACACCAAGGCCATGGCAGCCTAGGAACAACCAGGATTCTGTGCTGGGAGTCAAAGTTTCAGAAGGCTCAAATGTCCCCATAATGTCTTCTCTTCCTAAACTTGTCAGGGTGCCTGGAATTCATCCCTTTGTCTGTGTCTTGGTCTCACCCTGGGCTGCTCATTAGATCTGACGGAGTTCACTGTCTACCAAGGATTCTGGAGCAGTGGTGTAGAATTGGGTCTAGGTTTTTGTGGTTGTTTTTAAAGCTGCAGTTGATTGTAATGTATGATCACCACCCCAGGACCCATGGAGCCTTGAATCCTTGTCCTTTTTCATGATTCCCTTGCCTGCCAGTGATCAGGAGATTGTTTGAAGTGCGTACCTGCAACTGAGGTGATTGTGGTTGAGGCTACTTCTATTTTCATTTCAGAATAACAAAGTGGTGCAAATGATCACTTGAAGTTTGCCTCTTTAGAGCCTGTGGCCTCAATATTGAGGAGACTATTAGTGGCCACCCTATGTACCTCAGTGGAAAGGCTCAGAATGTGCTGTCTTGAGTATAGTTAACCATGATCCTTCCAACAGCCACAAATGCAACATTTGGTCCTAGTTTATATAGTTTAGTTTATGTATAGAGCAAGCTGTTAGTTGAATAAACAAGCCATTTGGAATACTGCAAGTTAAATGCAAATTTATAAAATAAGTGTTCCCCAGATAAGTCTCAAAAGTTTTACCAGTTAGCTTCACTAAATCAAAATTCTTAGGCTACATCAAGGTCAAGTAACAGAGTACCTCATGCCTATAATCCTAGCTACTCAAGAAACTGAGATCTAGAGGATTGCGATCTGGTGTGTGTGTGTGTGTGTGTGTGTGTGTGTGTGTGTGTGTGTACATATATAATACTATTTCAGGTCAAATAAGAAACTAAAATTAAGATAAATTTGGTCAGTGAAAGTCAGGTGCCAGTGGCTCACAACTGTAATCCTTGTTACTCAGGAGGCCAAGACCTGAGGATCACTGTTTGAAGCCAGCCCTGGCAGGAAAGTCTGTGAGACTCTTATCTCTAGTAAACTACTCAGAAAAAGCCAGAAGTGACTCTGTGGCTCAAGTGGTAGTGTGCTAGCCTTGAACAAAAAGAAGCTCAGGGACAGTGTCTAGGCCTAGTTCAAGCCCCAGCACTGGAAGGAAAAACTGGTCAGTGAAATGGGTAAAAGAGAGTTGCCAATGGTTCACACTTAAAATCCTAGATCCTGAGATCTGAGGATTGTGGTTCAAAGCTAGACCAGGCAGGAAAGTCTGTGAGACTCATCTCCAGTTAGCCACTAAAAAAGCCAGAAATAGAGCTGTGACTCAAGTGGTAGAGCACTAATTTTGAGCAGAAAAGCTCAGGAATAGCACCTAAGCACTGAGTTCAAGGCCTAAGACTGGCACAAATAAAAGAGGTACAAGGGTTGAAAATAATATCTTTTCTCTAACTTGGCAGATTGGTATTCAGCTTCTATAACAAAATACCTGAGACTGGCTATTAAATAAAAGGCATTTATTTAGTTCACATTTCTAGAGGTTTGAGAGTATGGAAGGTCTTAAGTAGGTGGCGACGTAATGGTAGGAACACATACAAGAATCATCATTGGGTAAGACAAGAAGCAAGAGCACAAGAAAGGGCCAACCTTGCCATAACAACCCACCCTCGTGGAAACGGTCACCAGGAACCTAGCATTCCTTCCTTCCAACAGTAGCAGCTGAAATAATGCAATCACCCTGCTCTAGGTCTCATCTCTTAGAGGTCTACCACCTTCCTATTGCACACTGAAGACCTGGCTCCTGTCCATCTTTGGGAACACACTCAAACCACTGAACCACAAATAGTAATATTGTTCACTGAATTCTGATTCTGAGCCTGTCCCAGGAATCAGAGTCCCCAAAGTAGGATGCTGGACTGATCTTTTCTTTAGTAACCCCAGGTGACTACAAAGATGAACCCTGTGTGGAAACACCCATCTTGTCAGAAAGCAAGCCCCTGAGGCAACAAGTAGCCAGCAGAGCAGGTTTGTTGGTTGAGAAAGGATCATGCTAGGCAGCATTAGGTCAGACTAGGCTGTTTATCATCCAAGAAAGCCAAGCTCTGGAAGAGCAGAGAACCAGGAAGGGAAGATCAAGGATTGAGCAAAAATCAAAGATACAGGAAACTAGGCATCACATTTGTAATTCTAGCTACTCAGGAGGCTGAGATATGAAAATTGAGTTTTGAAGCCAGCTGGGACAGACAAATCTAAAAGACATTATTTCCAATTAACTAGTCAGAAGTCAGAAATAAAGGGGTAGCTTCAATGGTAGAATGCCAGCCTTGTGTGAAAAAGGTTAGCAAGCCAGTCCCTGAATTCATGCCCCAGTATTGGCACACACACACACACACACACACACACACACACACACACACACACACGAAAAGAGAGAGAACAAAAGAGAAAGTGAGAGAGAGAGAAAGTGAGAGAGAAAGAGAAAGAGAAAAATTAAAAAAATAGAAGGAAAAAGAGATAAAGTTAGGAAGAGAAAGAGGAAAGGAGAGAAAGGAAGAAAGAAGGAAAGAAGAACAAAAGAAAGAAAGAAAAGGAAAGAAGGGAGATTAAAGAAAGAAAGAGAACAAAGGAAGGAAGGAAGGAAGAAGAAAGAGAAAGAGAAGAGAGAAAGGAAATGGGGTAGGGGCAGAACTCAGTCACTTGGAATGACAAAACATTGTAGGATTACAGCAACAAAAATGATCCAGGCAAAGTGCCTGGACCCGAGCAATAATCTACACAGATAATGAGAATGGCTTTGAAGGATTATTTAGGCTCTGCCTTTGACCTATATATTTTGTATATATAATTATCAGTACATGTATGTAATTCTGTAACTATATCTTCCCATCCTAGGTTTTCAGACTAGGTTTTCACCTGTCACCTCCTGCCATTTCTGCCCAGCTGTGCCTGCCATAATTAAACACTGTCCTCAAGCCCAGAAATGGTTGGTTTTTGGCACAATCAAGTTAGAACATTTGGAAAATGGGATTTATCAATGCTCCCTTGGGGAGGGGGGTTGTGGAGGGGTTTGTTTTTGTGTGCATTTTGTTGTTGAAGGTTTATTTATTTTTTTGGTTCCAGTACTGGGGCTAGAATTTAGGGCCTTGTGCTCTCACTTGGCTTTTTTGCTCAAGATTGGCACTCTACCACTTGAGCTACAGCTCCACTTCTGGTGTTTTGGTGGCTAATTGGAGAGAAGAGTCTCACAGATTTTTTCTACTCAGGCTAGATTTGACCCATGATCCTCAGATCTTATGCAATCTCCATGAGTTTTTTGGGTGGCAATGAGTATACTAGTGTAAAGAATGCTACTGGATAATGTAGATGGGGATGTGGGGGACGAGGGGCTGCCCATGCTTTGATCTTTGATTTCATTCTCATCAAAAGCATCCTTCTATTCAACACCTTTCAGCAATAAAAATTTCCTTGTTAGCTTGGCTGACAATTGGAAATACAGTTGTAAAGACAGCAGAATAAACTCACTGGAAGCATGCAAGCTGGCTCAACTCTCAGACACCATACAAAACAAAATACATATTCAAGTGCCCTCCTGTACCCTCCAGGAAGCTGTGGATGGGAGCCCAGTGCCACCAAGGAGATGTCATGCAAATACAGTTGGTATGTATTAGTTAGGAAAGTTATAAAACAAAAAGAAAGTATTTTTGAGACTTCTCTTTCCCTCCAAGAAAAGATGTGGCAGGTTTGGAATTGCTCCCCTGCCAGGACACCTCAATACCCCCACCTTCTCTTTGGTCCTGGCTGGCTATGCAGAATGAAGAGTGGTCTTGTCTCTGGGAAGACATGTGCAGATGATCCAACACCCCAGCCGCCCACCCATCCAGCTGCTGAGAGCCTGGGCTCAACTCAGCCTGGGTACAATGGAGCTGCCACAATCCTGTGAAAAGTAGGAAAAAGAATCAAATGGGGCTGGGAAGGTGGTAGATCGCTTGCCTTGCATACCTGAGGCCCTGGGTTCAATTCCTCAGCATCACATAAGCAAAAAGAAAAAAGCCAGAAGTGGCGCTGTGGCTCAAGTGGTAAAGCGCTAGCCTTGAGCTGAAGAGCTGAGGGACAGCGCCCAGGCCCAGAGTTCAGGCCCCACAACCGGACCCCCCACCCTCCAAAAAAAGAATCAAATGGTTATTTCCTTTTTTATTCTTTGTGGTTAGGCATGCTTTCTCTCTATTGTTCCAGTTGATTGTGTTTTCCTATCTCCAACCTTCCTTCCAGATACAATGCTCTTCATGGCCTAAAATTATTAGTATATTTCAGCAAAATTAGACAGCCAACGTATGATGTACAATAATCACTGCTTTTATTAGAGAGATAAAATTGGAAGTTTGACATGCTACTGTACATAATGTGACATGTCCATAGATTCTGTAGCTGTGGGTTTTTTTTCTCCTAAGGTATAGACTGATTAAACCCCAAGACAAGGATTGGAGAAGTGGCTTTTATAAGGAGGACATGAGAAGTCTGAACAAAAATGAAAAGTTAAGTAGTAAATAAATAAATAAAAACTCTAGAAATAGTTGGATGCTTGTCCTTGTCTGTAATTCTAGCTACTCATGAGGATAAGACTAAGATTATAGTTCCAAGACAGCCCAGGCAGAAAAATCTGAAAATACATTTTTACTGATTCATTTCCAGTTAATGGTAAAAGGCCAGGCTGGAGGTATGATTCAAGTGGTAAAGCACCAGCCACGAGCAAGCAAGCCAAGTAAGTACAAGGCTCTGATTTCAGCTCTATATTGGCAAAACTAAATAAAACAACCTTAAGAAATAAAAGGTCTAACATGTAGAAGTGTAGAGATAACCCCAAACTTTATTTTCCAAGTAGAGGATGACACAAAGTATAGACAGCCTGACCACTTACTAAACATTAAGCAACCCTCTACAGAGCTCAATTTGATTACAGTCAGGGACACGATCGCTTGTACTACCAGACTCTCCTGCTTGGAAAATAAAACCACAGTGGAATTAAAAATTGATATAGCAACTTATCAAAGCACAGATGATCTGCTTCTAGAATTATCATCTTTCCTTCCTTGTAGTCCCTGAGAGCTGGGTAATGTGTGATGTTAGGCTAAGCCTTAGTCCGCTGTCAACACTATGAAAAATTCCCCAGATAACAATGAAACAAATGATTTTTTTTTTTGGCCCACAGCTTTGGCAGTTCCAGTGCATGATGAATCCATCAGCCCTGTTGCTTTGAGTTCTCGAGAGATGTAGCACACCATAATGGAAGCCTATGGTAGTGAAAAACTGCTCACTCATTGTGAGATTGAAAAAAGAAAGAAGGGAGGAAGGGAAGAAGGTGTCCAGGTTCCATAATCCTCTTGGGGGTATAATTCAGTTGAAATGAAACCCTTCTGGGTCCTCTTTGAGTTCTACCACGTGTCAATAGTGTCAAGCTGATAACTAAGGCTATAACACGTGAGTCCCTGGGGAAACATTCCAGATCCAAACTACAGCAGCCAGAAAATCTGTGTTTATAAGATAATGATTCTGACCATCTACTTTTCTCAAGGTTCAGAGTGAAAGGAGTAACATTGATAAGATGCATTGTACTTATACACTGACATCCCTCTGTAGACTATGAAACATAATACAAATAAGTGATTCTTAAAAAGGCACAGAGTGACTGTTTATCTTTAAAAGGCACACAGCGATCCCCAAGAATTCTCCACTAATATGGGTGTTGCCATCACTTGATCTAAATAAAATCGAGTGATAATAAAAAAATCTTCTAAATGAATGATTGAATGAATTAATAAGTGACAAAAGGCTGGCAAAGTGTGCATAAAAATAACTTTTACAGGGAGAGTACTAGTTAAATATATATGTAGGCATATTTTTCTTTGTCTTTCTTTTTTTAATTTTCAGAGGCAAGATCTGTTATATCCAGGCTACCCGCAAACTCATGATCCTTCTACCTCAGACTCCTGAATGGGGGGATTAGTGGCATGCACCCCCACATCTGGCTCTGAATAAATATATTGTTAAGAAAAATTAAATTGGGCTGAGAAGGTGGCTCAGTGGTAGAGTACTTGCCTTGCATACATGAGGCCCTGGGTTCGATTCCTCAGCTAGCCTTGAGCTGAAGAGCTGAGGGACAGTGCCCAGGCCCAGAGCTCAGGCCCCATGACTGACCAAAAAAAAGAAAAATTAAATTGAAAAATGAAAATATTTACATATGTAAAATACATGCTTAATTGAGAAAAGACTAAGTTCTAAATCTCAATTATGAAATAGAAACAGAAAAAGAAAGAGAGAGAGAGAACATCTTTCTCAAGTGTACCAATGAAAGTGCAGTAGCATTTAGGAGTTTTATATCCTTGGGAAGTGTACTGTTTGTGCCATGTTGTCTTGGAAATGTTTTCAAGCATTCATTTTTGGCCATTTTGCTATTACACAAAAGAATGTGGAGGACCACTAAATCTTGGATCAAGAGGACAGAATGCAAATGTCCCCCACACCTGCATTCCTCTCTACTTTCCCTCTCATTCAAGGGAACAGTGCTCTTCTTTTGACATAAGAGATTCTGGAAAAGTCTTTTGTTTGAAAATGCTGACCTCCTCAACTTGAAGAACTGGGACAGCGCTGAGGAAATAGCCAGCTATCAAGAGATACAGTGTCACTTAGGTGCCACAAGGCCATAGGATGGCTTCATGAAGAGGTTTGGGATTCCATGCATTGGCTTAATTCAAATGTATCTACATCTATTTTTATATGAAATAGTTAAATATTGTGAAAAACATCCTAAAGAATATCAGTAGGCCTATTTTCCTGTGTGTGACTCTGATTTGAAGGAAGGTTATTTTGCTTTCTCATGCTCTGTGAAATGATTTGAACAACTTCAGTGATAGAAAATAATCAATCATATGTGCTTGATTGCAGCCCAATACCCCAAGTCAATTAACTTTATTCACTTTCAAGAAGAGAGCTCCAACCCTTTTTGGAAGCAACTCTTTTTGGACCCTCCATGTCCATGAACTCTACACACTGTGTATCTAGGAGACAACCAAGCAAGAATAAAAAAAATACTTAAAAACAAAACAAAAAACCCAAACAACTATTTCTAAACAATATAGCACAACAACTATTTACATAGTATTAGCCATCTAGAGATGGTTTAAAGTATACTGGAGAAGGTGGGTGAGGTGTCTTTTTAAAATTAATTTTTATTATCTTTAAACAGTTGTTCAAAGGGGTTACCATTCAATATGTCTTTGAGTTTATGAATACAATGCATCTTGATCATCATTTTCCCTCTTCCTTCCCAACTCTCCCTCCATTCCAATGGTTGAGATGTCTTAACCTTGTAATCCTAGCTAAATTGCAGGTGTTTTGAGGTGAATTGAAGTTTGAGGCCAGATCAAACATAAAAATTCATAGGTCTTTGTAGGGTATCAGTGGCTCATTCCTATAATCCCGGCTACTCAGGAGTTGAGATCTGAGGATCATGGTTCAAAGACAGCCCAAACAGCTAGAAAGTCAGAAGTGGAGCTGTGGCTCAAGTGGCTTAAAAAAATTAGGACACCACAATGTCTTGTGACTGTCATCCCCAGCAAAGTAGGAACACAGAAGTAGGAGACTTGCATATAGGCATAAGGTGAGACCCTGCCTCAGAAATAGCCAATGCAGCTGGTCGGTGGCTCATGCCTGTAATCCTAGTTATTTAATAGGCTGAGATCTGATGATCACCTTTGGAAGCCAGCCCAAGCAGAAAAGTCCCCATGAGACTCTTTTATAAAACTGTTTTTTATTGTAAAATGAGTGTACAGAGGGGTTACAATTATATGAGTAAGGTAATGAGTATATTTCCTATCAAGCATTGTTACCTTCTCCTTTGTTTTTTCCCTACCATCTCCAATTTTGCACTCACAAGCAAGAAGTGGCACTGTGGCTCAAGTGGTAGAATGGTAGCCTTGAGGGCAAAGGCTCAGGGATAGCATCCAGGCCCTGAGTTCAAATCCCACAATCAACAACAACAAGAATGAAAAAACAGTCAATGCATAAAAGGGGCTGGAGATGTGACTAAAGTATTAGAGTGGCTGCCTAGCAAATGTGAAGCCTGGGCTTCAATTCCCGGTACTGCCAAAAAAAAAAAAAAAAAAGAAATCAAGAAGATGTACAGAGGTTCTATGCAAACAATGTACCATTTTATGGAAGGGTCTTGAGCATCTGTAGATTTTGGTATTTTTTTTTGTCAGTCATGGGGCCTGAACTCTGGGCCTGGGCGCTGTCCCTCAGCTCTTCAGCTCAAGGCCAGCACTCTATCACTTGAGCCACAGTGCCACTTCTGGCTTTTTCTGCTTATGTGGTGTTGAGGAATCGAACCCAGGGCCTCATACATGCAAGGCAAG
This sequence comes from Dipodomys ordii, assembly GCF_000151885.1. Classification (NCBI taxonomy): domain Eukaryota; kingdom Metazoa; phylum Chordata; class Mammalia; order Rodentia; family Heteromyidae; genus Dipodomys; species Dipodomys ordii. Next base: position 4,510,451 of record NW_012267248.1, read on the forward strand.
CACTGTACCACTGATCCACCTTCCCAGCCCCACATTTTGGTATCTTTGACATATCCAGTTTCCTATTGATCCCAAGGAAAACCTATAATACACCAGCATTATATGGCTGAGTTGTTGGAAGAATTTTATTTCTTCTAACATGAGACAAAATCATTGGAACTAATTCATTTGAAAACACTCTCCTCATTCCCACTTTCTCTCAGCTGAAAAATACTGACTACATGTCAAAACCTGCCTTTCTGAAAGGGGCCCAAAGCAGCAAAATTAATCACCAAGAGCTATTATCACTAAGTATAAAATTACGTAAAGACTTCTGAAGACTAGACAGCTTAAGCTACACGTGGGTGTGGTTATGAGTGTAACATCAGTAGAAAGCCCATGAACCTTGGCTGTTGGCCAAAGCAGACCCACATAGACGACTTGGGTAGACCAGCTGTCTCAGAGGGTATGTCTTTAAGCAAAACTATCAATGTGGCTGGATTTGGGGGTGGAAAGTTGTCAAGGTGGCTACTCTTGTGACATCTGTTTTTCAAATACTGTTAAATACTTAACAAGCCAAGAAAATAAAATAATCTAACTTTCTCTCTCTCTTCCTGTTTCTATATTATAAATCCTGTGAGACAGGATTTGCTGATGCTGTACTTGGAGTGGAGTTTCAGGAGTATAATCAGAATCCAATGAGATGTCAGTACTCTCAACTTTAAGGTAGGTTATTAACAAGGAGCAAAACTTGCAGAGGACTCTGAAGTAGCTAAGCTTGTAAAAAAAAGAGCTGTAGTTGAGCCCAAGATTGGTCCTCAGAACTAGCACTGTTTTTCTATTATATGGAGGGAGAGGTGGTGGTGCAATAAATAGCATGAACCAGAATTTCTCAAACATGCATGTGAGAAGTTTATGCATACGTGCACACACTCTCTCTCTCTCTCTCTCTCACACACACACACACACACTCATTCTCGTTCACATGTCTGGCATAAACATTATAAGCAATTAAAATTTTTTTAAATGAGGAAGCAAGTTATTTTTAGTTCTTCAATTATTGGTTCAAATTGGATGTTTGGGAAAGATGGTGTATTTTCTCATTAAAAATTTATTTATTTATTTACTTAAAAATTGTGGTTCTTTGGGGCTAACAGGGGCCAAGTTGTTTAGAATGCTTGAATTAACTTCTGGAAAAAGAAATGTAAATTCATTAAGTGTCAGAGCAATTCATCATAACAAGTCACTACACTCAATTTTTAAAAGTGACTCCTTAGCCAGGCACTGGTGGCTCACACCTGTAATCCTAGCTACTCAGAAGGCTGAGATCTGAGGATCGTGATTCAAAGCCAGCTAGGGCAGGAAAGTCCATGAGGCTCTTATCTCCAATTAACCATCAAAAGACCAAAAGTGGAGCAGTGGCTCAAAATGGGAGTGTTCTAGGCTTGAGCAAAAGAGCTCAGGGGCAGCATTCAGGCCATGAGTCCATGCCCCATGATGGACTAAAAACAAAAAAGTCATTCCTTGACTCAAGGCACTGACATTTTCCCCTGAGTTTTATTAACTTAATTTTCCTGAGTTTGGCTTACAAAATGCTTTGAACCTGGGAAGATGATCCAGCAGAAATTTGGCAATTAGCTAAAAACACTTGGAATGTGCAGACAACTAAGATAAGTAGTTTGGGCTGTACCTAGAGAGAAGGAAAAGGTAGAACTGGAGAGTCTTACTGACATGGATATGTGTCAATAGTTTTGCATTTCAAAATTTCACTTACTCTAGTCAATCATGGATCTAAAAATATTACATGGGGAATTGGTGCTGAGGCTCAAGCAGTAGAGTGCTCGCCTTGAGCTGAAGAGCGCAGGGACTGTGCCCAAGCCCAGAGTTCAAGCCCCAGGACCAACCAACAAAAACCCAGAAAACAAAAAACAAAAAATATTGCATGGAAAATTTTGGAAGTTAAAAAAATTAAAGGTTTTTAATTTTGTGCCATTCTGAGCAGCATGATGAGATCTCATAGCATCCTACCTGGCGTGGAAATTATTTCTCCTTTTGTTCAGCATATCCATGCTGTGTATATATGCTGCTTACATGTTGGTGATTTAGTGGCCCTCTTGATCATCAGATTGGCTGGGGAGGTTCAAACTAAGCTTTACTTTACTTCTTGAGCCCAAAGCAGTAGAGTGGTGCTGGCAAATTTATTTTATTATTATAGTTGTTCAATTTGATTATTAGTGTTTTTTGTTTGTTTGGCACTAATACTGATACTTGAACTCAAGGCTTAATTCTTCCATTGTTCAGGCTTTAGATCAGCTCCCAATCCACAGGGACTTTCAGGGACAGTCTCCTTGCCTTGTCACCGTACAGAGCTGAGATGCTCCTCAGAAATTGTCTTCAGGATTCATCAGATTCAGACAAGAATTTTCAATCTTCTGCCCCTGACAAGAGAACATACCTTAGCCATCGACTGCTCTCAGCATTTAGCAGTCTGTAAAACCAATAAAGCCTCTTCTCCTTGAGTTTACATACCAGTTATAGCACAGAACTTAGGCACATGAATAACATGCACGACATTGAGTGCTGTGAAGAAACATGAAGTACAGCATGAATGTGTCCCCTAAAAGTTCTTGTGCTGGAAACTTAATCTTCAAATTTATGATGATGATTTTTGGTGCTAGGGCTTAGTGAGATAATTAACATTAGATGAACTCATAGAAGTGAGCCCCCACAATGATGCTAGTAACTTTGTAAGAAAGGAAAGAAGCTGGGTGCCCGTGGCTCACACCTGTAATCCTAGCTACTCAAGAGACTGCAATCAGATACTCAGGCCCTAAATTTAAGGCAAAGAAAAGATATGAAGGAAGAGATGAGCTTGCTTTTCTATGATGCTCTCCCACATGGTATGATGGAGCAAGGAAGCCATGACTTGGATCTTCCTAGACTAGTACAAGAAATAAACTTCTATCCTTTATCTAGTCTCTCAGGCAATCTGTTACAGCAGCAGAAAACCAACAAAGATGTACAGTAAGGAGAAAGAGTGATGGACAGATGTGTGCTTTTTCAGGTAGGTAGTTGAAGGTGATCTCTCTGGTGAGGGAGTAGATCTGGGCAGCAATCAGGACAATGGTGCAGGCTACAGCAATAGTAACCTCAGGCTCCGAGGGTTGCTGTGCCTGGCATATCTAAGGAGGAATAACCTGAGAGAGTGTGAGCGTGTCAGGGGATGAGACAGAAGGTGGGGTGACAGGGACAGGCCCCACAGAAGTTCTCTAGGCCAGGCTAATTTGGAACTTAATTCTGACACAGGAAACCATTTGAAACCCACACTTAGTAACTGAGTAGGATTCTATGGCCTACTTCTTGGTACATGAATTTTTCTCACCTCTTTATTTATTTCCCTAGGCCTTATATTCTAATTTATGTGCTTTTATTGTATATTTTGGCAAGTTATATCTTAAATCATTGGTAGAATCAAACAAGACAGGCAGACATGTATGCATACGTGCCACAGATAGATACACACACACACACACACACACACACACACACACACACCTCTCTTTTCTTATCTCTATTTTTGTAATAAAAATTATAAAGTTGTATTACTTGTTTGGGGTTAATATTATTGCTTCTTTTTCTTTCTTTTTTTTCTTTCTTTTTTTTTTTTTAGAAATACTGGGATTTGAACTCAGGTTTTCATGTTTGCTTGGCTAGTCCTCTACCACTTGAGCCACACCCCTGCTTTTCATTGGTGGTTTTTCTCTTTTTTTTTTTGAGATGAAGTCTAATGAGCTTTTTTGCCCAAGCTGGCCTTAAACTGACATCCTCCAGATTTCAGCCATCTGAATGCCTAGGATTTCAAGCATGAGCAACTGGCACCCATTATACGGGGCATAATATTAACTCAAAACAGGTAAACATGAAGTTTGGGCATAGAATCTTTATTCCTACTTAGAATAGAAGGAAATGCATAACCTTAACACTAACAAAAATTTATTTAATCTTATTTAATCTAACTACACAAAGATACACAATGTCTTTATAAAACAGACAGTCCTAGTGTAAATATTATGGGCTGGCACTAGGTCAGGAGTCCTAATGTTGATCTATTTAATCTGATCTAAAGTTCAGATTTAGCTTTAGATTCTCCTTGTTTTTCCTATACAGTTTCCACAATCTCACTAATTCATTTGTGGAAACTTAGGGAAATCAAGTTAAGAAGAGGTTTCAGTGAACAAAAAAATATGATGAAAATGCGAAGCGTCAAACCAAAAATTAGTATTAAATCATTAAACTTAGACATGCATTCTTGCCTTTAGGATCAATAGGATGGGGGTGGGGGTGAAAATTCTCTGTTCACAGGTTATTTGCTCAATAATTTCACAGGTTCTATATTTACTTTAAGGATATGTAGAATAATGATGGTTTAGGAAAAGTTTAAAATTTCCAGGGGAATTATCTGGCACTGTGGCTACTGCTCAGTCTTGGTATATATTTGTGGTGTGTGTGTGTGTGTGTGTGTGTGTGTGGGTGTGGGTGTACACATGCACACTGGTACTAGAGCTTGCATACAAGGCATGGGCACTGTCCCTTAGCTTTTTTGTTCAAGGCTGATGCTCTAACCATTCAACATCATTTCCACTTCCAGTCTTTGGGTGGTTAACTAGAGATAAAAGTCTCACAACTTTTGGGCCTGGGCTGGGTTTTTTGTTTGTTGGTTGGTTTTGTTCATTTTTTATTGTAAAAATGTTGTACAGAGGGTTACAGTTACATAAGCAAGGTAATGAGTACATTTCCTATTGAGCATTGTTGCCTCCTCCTGTGTTTTCCACCTACCATCCCTTCCCTCCCACCTCCACATCTACCCCCCTCCCCGCCGAGGTTGTAAATTTTGTTTTCAATATAGTGTTTTGTACATCTCATTGTTACAATGGGTCACCTCTATCCTTACTTAAGCATTTTGTTTTTTCCTTCCCCTTCCTGAATTACAGAAGTATGTATACCAGATGCAGGGCACTGACATCAAATACAGTGAAAACAGAGGTTATACCGTGGGGGAGGAACATACAAAGCAACCAAAAAAATCACATGGTACATCATAAATATGTTAGAAACAATAGCGAGAAAGAAAAAAGATATGTGTGTCCCTATCTTAGGGTTCATTTCTCTAAACATCATCTTATATGGTCATATGTACATAGCTTTTGACCTCTTCTGCTTATCCAACACATGTACTAGTTATTGCAAATAAGGGAAACCACGGTACCTATGTTTCTTTGGGCCTGGCTTACTTCACTTAATAGAATTTTTTCCAGGTCTTTCCATTTACTAAATGGGGCGATATCATTCTTTCTGATGGAGGCATAGAATTCAATTGTATATATATATATCACATTTTCTTGATCCATTCATCTACTGAGGGGCATCGGGATTGGATCCATATCTTAGCTATGGTAAATAATGCTGCGATAAACATTGTTGTGCTGGTAACCTTAGTATGGCCTTGTTTGTGATCATTTGGGTAAATGCCTGGGCTGGTTTTGAATTGCAATCCTCAGATCACAACCTTCTGAATAGCTAGAATTACAGGTGTAAGCCACCAAAGCCTGCTCAGTCTTATAGAGCCCTTAGGTTGGTTAGGAGGCTTGATATTCACTATTGACTTACGTCATGGCTAAAGCTTTGCAATGAACAAAGCTATACAGAACCATCAGCCTTCTTGTATTCTTGATTCAACCAATTCCAGTTTCTAGGCACTGGAAAAGAACTGTATGGATACTCAAGAAGCACCAGTTTTCTTTTTCCCTTATGATTGTTCCCAATACACATGACACCTATTTATCTAGGTATTGTATCAGGTATTATAAGAGATCTAGAGTGATTTAAAGTGTACAGGAAGATGTGCAGAGGTTCTGTGCAAGTATTACTACACTTTATAAAAGGAATTTGAATATCTGTGTATTGGCAGTACTAAAATCAATCCTTCAAAAATACTGACAGATGACGGTAGTGATTATTTTAGAAGTAGTAATGCAATCTTATTAGTATAATGTTTCCAATCCTTTTTTGTGATTTTAAGAGTAGTCTTTGATTTTATATTTACTTTACAGTGAGTCTTTTTCTTTTCAGTACTAGGGATTGAACTCAGGGCATTGTGTTAACTAGGCACAGGTACTTTACCATATGAGCACACACCACCCTTTCTTGCTTTCATTATTTATTTATCAAATAAGGTCTCCCTTTGTGCCCTGCCAGCCTGGACTGTGGTCCTTTTATTTACACTTCCTGTATAGCTGAGATACAGGCATATGCCACCACACTCTACTTTTTATTAGTTGAGATGGAGTCTCATGAACTCTTAACCTGGATGCCCTTGTATTGTGATCATCCCTATCTCAGCCTCACAAATCTTGATTCTTATTGACAGAATTACTTATTTCATTTGTCCTATCACACATAAATAAAAGTTTTAAAATTTAAAAAGTTGAAGCTTGGCACCAGTGGCTCATGTCTGTAATCCTGGCTACTCAGGAGGCTGAGATCTGAGGATCATGATTCAAAGCCAAGCCAGGCAGGGAAGCCCCTGAGACTCATCTCCAATTAACTACCCCCCTCCCCGAAAAGCCAGAAGTACAGCTGTGGTTCAAGTGGTAAAGTATTAGCTTTGAGTATAAAAGCTCAGGCATAGTGCCCAGGCCCTGAGTTCAAGCCCCAAGACCAGTACAAAAGCAAAAACAAAAATTAAAAAATGGTAACTTGTTTATATAAATACTTCCAAGGTGGAAAAGGGTGAAGACTGCTACTTAGGCCTTAAGTCACAATTTCCATTCTCAGAAAAGGGGCAACATGAAATGGTTTGCAGGATGGCAGAAGTGTGCACAAATGAACATCAGGAATGGGGTTGGGATTGAGTAATCTTGGAAGTTGAGAAATGGAGAAGGAATAGCCTATGTAGATCAAAAAACAGATTTATAGAGATGTCATGCTGGAAAAAGCCTTTGTGGCCATTTATAAGCCAGTATCATTTTCTAATTGCTCTGGTTATGATCTTAAATGTCCCATACATACTTGGTCTCTAGCCAATGGCACTAGTAAGAGGGGTGGAGGGGTGGACCCTTTAGAAAGTGAGCCCAATGGGAGGAAGTTAAGTTACTGAAGATATGCCCTTGAAGGGGATACTGGGATTCTGGCCCTTTTGTTACCCTGTCCTCCTTGGCTGCCTTGATGTGAACAGTCCTTCTCTTTCATGTATTTCTGCCATGATGGTCACAGGCCCCAAGAGAGGATTCCAAGTGAGCATGAACTGAAACCTCTGGAACTATAAGTCAAAATAAACCTTCAACCTTTAGGCTGACTTACTTCAGGTATTTCATCACAATAATGGAAAGCTGACTCGATATGGTAGTTGAGAAAACTGAGACAGGGTAAGTAAAAGTGATGGATTCTGGCCACCCAAGTTCACCATCTGCCATTATCAAAGGGCAGTTATTATATAGATAAAAGAATTTGCTTACATGAGCTTTCAAATTACTTTCCAACTATGAAAAATGCTTAAATTATACCTTACATTAAAATTAGAAGATGCAAGTAATGAACAAAGGAAAACATTAGTCTGTAATCCCATTCTTTGTCTTTTGCTTTTGTGCTGGTCCTGGGGCTTGAATTCAGGGCCTGGGCACTGTCTCTGAGCTCTACCAATTGAGCCGCAGCTTCACTTCTGGCTTTTGGGTGGTTAATTGGTGATAAGTCTCATGGACTTTCTAGCCTGGGCTGGTTGTGAATTGTGATTTTCAGATCTCAGATTCCTGAGTAGCTAGGATTACAGGCATGAGCCCTAGTGCCTGGCTGTAACCCTGTTCTTAGGAATCACCATGAAAATTTGAGTTTGTCCTTTTAAGCCAATCAATACATAGGGTTTGGTCTCAGTAGAATCTGGAATTGAACATGGGTTGTGGAAGTTTCCTAAAGGTCCGATTATTGGAAATGAAGTGGTGGAGATTTCTGTGGGAAGATCAGTGTTGGCTGCCTGCTCTTTCAGTCCTTTGTGCTATTCACTAACTTGAGTCAGCATTTGTCAGCTGCCAGGCAGTGTGCTATGGGAATATACTGATAGGAAAATGAGGGTATCCTAGTCTCTGCTCTTCTGGAGCAGAGATGTTTTCCAGTCAGGAAAACATCATGACAAATACCAACAGAACACTGAGAGATAGTCCCTCAGTGTATTTCCTGACACCTTCCACAAACAGGGAGGTGTATATCACCAGCAGCCTTGCTACTGAGAGCATCCTGCAGATGGAAGCAATGCCCTCAGATTGTGTCAAGAATGTAGAAGTTTAGGCCTCCCCTGGACCCACAATGTCACAAACTGCTTTTTAACAAGGTCCCAGGGAATTCCTGGTCAGACTGGGTTGAGAAATGAGGTGGTAGGGTGAATGGGAATCCATAGTGCAGGCTGGGTGGTCAGTCAGTCTAATTCAAGGACTGTCATGCCTGGGAGCAGCTCTGGTGGGAAAGTGCTTGGCTCTTCAGGAAAGTTCAGGGAGTGTGATGGGGCCAGGGCTGGGTCAGTGGAGTCTGTGTCAAGAAGAACCTTGGAGATCCCCAATTTGGAGACAACCCTATTTTCAGGACCACTCTAAACTCCTTTCAATTTCTTCTTCTTTTTTTTTTTTTTGTGTGTGTGCTGTACTGGAGCTTGAACTCAGGGTCTCTAGGTCTCGCTTGGCTATTTCCACTCAAGCAGATGGCACTCTACCACTTGAGCCACACCTCCACTTCTTGCTCTTTTGCTGGGTAACTGGAGATGAGAGTCTCACAAACTTCTACCTAAGTTGGCTTCCAGCCATAATCCTCAGATTTCAGCCTTCTGAGTAACTAGGACTTTAGGCATGAGCCACTGGTGCCTGGTCTTCAGGGTTTTGTCATCATACAATGATGCACTGCATGAGTTGCATGAAGCCTTTGTCATTACTCTAACAAAATACCTGAGATAAGTCCCATCTAGGTTGAAGGTATATTTTAACTCAGTTTTCATAGTCACTTAGCACTCTCAGTTTGGTCCTGTGAGGAGGCAAAACATCATGGTGGAAGCACATGGCAGAGGAGGACCTTTCGCCTGAAGGCCTGTAGGGAGCAGAGGGGAAGGAAGGGGCAGGGTTTCAATATTCCCTTCAAGGGCAAGTCCTCAATGACCTAAGTTCCTCCCACTGGGCCCCACTTACCAAAGATTCTACCAACTCCAATAGAACCACAGGCTGGAAACCATTTGGGTTTGTATAAAGATCAAATCAGTCAATAAAAACTGATCCTAATCCTGAGCCACACAGCTCTCTGCAAGAGATACAGACAAAGCTGTGCTTTGCAGGATTGGCAAAGGGTTAGCATACTATATTTAAAACAACTGGCAATGACATGCAAACCATGATGATGATGCTACTGTAAATAGCTGATCAGTCCTGTGAGTGTCCAAACTTCCAAGGAAAAACCAGTTGAATGAGCGGCACAAAGCGTGATCCTGCAGGGTAGAGGCTACTAGGCCCCAGACTCTTTTTTTTTTTT
>NW_012267248.1:4523317-4523975 GCF_000151885.1 Dipodomys ordii
TCACCAGGAGCACCAACTTGCCACTCATAAAGTTATCTCTAGACATTATCTTCCAGTTGAGATCAGCCGAGGTCTTACGCGGCCAGGAATGCGTCCGGCTCGGAGCAGTTTTCCCACTTGCACTTCCTAAATCCTTGAGGCTCTCTGGGGGCGTCCGAGTCCTCAGAGACGCCCTCTCTGGGGAGCCCCCTTTCCCACCAGGATTAGGGGCCCACTCCCCCACGGGATGGCCGAGCTGCTGGCGCCCTCCACGCCGGCTTGGCACCGTCCGGTCCCTGTTGTCCGGCTCCACTGCTTTCCGGGCCTTGGCAGGACGGAGGCACGACCGGAATGCGAAGGAGGACGCGGGGCGGGGGCTCCGGATCCGGAGAGAACACGCGGCGGGCCCGCCTGCCTCCCCCGGCCGCAGCCCAGCCCCACAATGGTGCGGGGGTGGGGGGGACCTTGTGGAGCAGATAGGGCCAACCTTGCGGACCCGCCCCGGGCGCCCCTCGCGGGCAGGGCCTGGTGGGGCGAGCGCTCCACCCGGACAAGTCTGGAGGATGGGAAACGGAAAGAGAAAAAAGTGTCCCCCGGGCGCGAGCCGGGGGCGCAGGGCCGCCCGCCCCGCCCTCCCTTCTCGGCTTCGCGTCCCGTCACCCCCCGCCGCCTGGGGGGC
>NW_012267248.1:4524594-4529451 GCF_000151885.1 Dipodomys ordii
CAGCTTCTCGGACCTGAACCGCCTGTGCAAGCGGCTCCGCGACGCCTTCCCCGAGGACCGGCCGGAGCTGGCGCGCGCGCCGCTGCGACAAGGTGGGGGGGGGGGACGGTGCCCCGTGGCTTTTAAGTGCCTTGGAGTAGACGGAAAAAATTCACGGAGACTAAGTCTTGTCGCTCCGGCTCCGCACGGGACACTTAGACCAGGCGTCCCCCAAAGAGCGGGGCGGTGGTGTTAACCGGACGGGAGGCTCCGATCCACTCACGGGTGGCGAAGGAGGACGCCCCCATCGTCGCCAAGGGACACTTGGGGGCCGTTCCGTACTCAGCCCAGTCCCGGGTCTGGAGCGCCGGCTGCACCCCACCCTCCGCAGCCCCCCTCGGAGGACCAGTTTGCGGCCGGAGGGGGCTTGGGGAACGTTTGGCAAGAGTTCCCGAGGGTCGGAATTGGGGTTGCGTGGGTTATGGCGACTGTCCCTGAGCCCTCCGCCCGGGAGGGGCCCCGCGACGGCTGACCAGGCTGGGTGCCACGCAGCGGCGCTTCCGCCCCTCCCCCGAGGGGGCCGCCCCGCCCGCGGCTGCGGCGGACAACCCGGGCTCCCCACCCCTGAGATGGGCCGCATTTGGGTTTGATTAGCTGCGGCCACCTCCTCCCTGCCCTGGTGACTGCTCCTGGTTGGCGGAGACATGTTTTCAGAAACTGTGGCGCCTTCCCCATTTCCACACTGCCCGGGAGGGGGCAGGAAGAGGGGAAGAAGTAAGCGGGATTGGAGTTGAGACGGGGTGGGGGGGGGGGGGGACAGCGGGGGCTGGGAGGGCTCCCTCCTCTCTCCTACCCCAGGTGACTGTGGATCAGTACTAGGGTGGAAGGCTGCCTGCTTCTCTGTTCTTGGTCAGCTTTCCCCCTGGCGGTAGGCCTCGCCCCTCGGACGAATTACGTGGATGGATAATTAGCTCGGTTCTCATGACACATCCTGTGGCCCAGGCATCTTTTGGGAAGGTTCCCGAGCCGGCGGGTGTGAGGGCCTGAGGGTCTGCCTCCCAGGGTCTCCGGTGGTAGCTGTTCTCCAAGTACTCATCAAGGATCGCTTCCAGCGCCAGTGCTCTCCGGATTTGCTGTTTGAATGCCCAAATCAGGAAAGCATTAGTTAGGGAGGGACAGTGTATTCAGCGGTCTTTTCTTCGTGAAGCGAGTTATGAACTGACTGGACTTCTGAGCGGCACTCCGGCCAGGTGTCCCAGGTCAGCTGTGACCTCAAGCACACATTTTGGAATCTGGCTCTTCCCCTCGGATACGAGTTCCTGTTACTTGTGTTTTTGTGGGAGAGGGCAAAGCCATTTGTTCATCCTGTCAGCATCAGCTGCTTCCAGGCAGGGCTCTGGTCCAGGTGTGGTCTCAGAGGGGAGGGGAGGACTTTGCCATGTACACCAGGCTCTCTCTTCTGCACTCATGCACATTGGGCTGGGGTCAGTTCTGGGATGGGGGGGGGTCCATGGACACGAGTCTCCAAAGAGTAAAAATGTATAGGAAGAAAATATTGAGTGGGTGACTAGTATAGAGAAAAAGAAGGGGTATAATGAGAGTTGCCTTCAAATCCCTAGAGGAGAACACAAATGAGATGGAGTAGACATGATGGTGGGCTGTCCAGGGTGGATAGGGTGAGGACCCGCGGCTTATAAGACTTTCTGACAGCCTGTTATGCACCTGTTAGAACCATTGTGTTGGGTGCTGGTGAGTCCTGTCTGGTGGAGGCCTCTTGAAAGTCTGGTCTAGCTTCCCATGGAGGGGATCAAGAGGGACTGGGGAGACCAGAGGGAGACCCCAAGCTCTGTCTCCATGCTGGATCTTAGGTTTCTGCTTACAGGTGGGCCCACTCTTCATAGAACCAGCTAAGCTTTGTTGCATAATGCCGGTGAAGTCATTCTTTCACTGATCCCCCCCACACACACACTTTATTTTTGGGCTGATACTGGGGCTTGAACTCTCAATTGACTTTTTCACTTAAAGCTGGTGCTCTACCATTTGAGTCATAACTCTACGATTAGCTTTTTGCTAGTTAATTGGAGGTAAGAGTCTCAGATTGTCTACTTGGGCTGGCTTCAGACTGAGATACTCATCTCACCCTTCTAAGTAGCTAGGATTATAGATATGAGCTATCGTTGCCTGGAAACTCTGATTCTTCTAATTTAGAAAAATTATTGGCTACAGAAAATATCTCATGGTAATACAAAAGCAGATGCTACTTTATTTCCATGCAGATATATTATTTGCATAAAAAGATCATCTGAATTTGCAAAATATAAACACAAAAAGCAACCAGATGTTGTGTTGTCTTGACAGCACCAGTTTCTCTCAATTCAGATTTCCCATGTGTACTTACTGAAATTTCTGAGCTGACTTCAATTTGTGCTCTCTGGTTTCATTAAAAAGTGTCATGAGGAAATCAGTGTCTGACTAGGTCCAAAGTTTCTGCTAATGTCAGATTGGTACTCTTGTTAGGTCCTGGTTGTGCATCATGCCTGCTAGCCTAGGCCCAACTTTACATTTCTGAATCAGCATGCCACAAAAGCCATGCTGAACCCTTTTGTCTTGGTCCTTCAAGTACTGCCATGGGAGAAATGCTTATTATTGGCATAGATCTAGTCTTTTCTGTCTCTGCACACACACTGTAGTGTTATGCTTGGTGACTGTCCATGGGCTTCATATATGTCCTGGTGACATATAGCAAGAGTATTTAAATTGAAGGCAAGTCTACAGGCATTGCAGCTTACCTTCCTACCCATTCTGCTTGGCAGGGCAAAGCTGGGGGCAAAACTGGCCACAGGACTTGTATTGCATCTGTCCTGTATCTTTTTTTCTTGGAAACTTGGTCTCCTCAGACCTTAACCTGGCATCAGGCCTGGTAGCATTTTGCCTGGATCTATCTCATAGGCTCACCTCTTTCTTTCTTGTCCTTAACTCTAGGGTATGGAGCTGATTGTTTCCTGGGAAAATTATCCCTAGCTTGCTAAGGTATTTCCCCTCTTGCTTTTCTGTACTCTTAATGCAGTCCCTTGTACTCAATACCTAATGAAGCTCAGGGTTTCCTGCCCAGACAATGGCTGAGGTCTCTTATTTACACCTCTTCCAGCTAGGAAAGCTTTGAGCTTTAAGGCTCAAACAGGATGCAGAATTTGTCTATTGACCCAATCTTTTTTCCCCCCAGTATCACCTGTTTGAGATCTGTGACGTCTGAGCTGGCCTGGTCACCCTGCTGCCACAGATCTTATTTCTAAGTTGTCAGGTGATCTTTGATTCTTGGCAACTGTACAGTCAGTATCTTGGTTTTGCTTTCACTCGGCCTGTCACATATCTGCTCCATGCCTGTCATGTGCCCAAGGCATGTTGGCAGATGCTGGGGACAATGAAGTGAACAGACTGAAAAAAACTATATTCTGGTTAGAAGAGATACAAAAATAAAAAGGTAAACCATGATATAAATATACTAGTGATAAACATTCAGAAGAAAAATATGTAAGTAAACCAAGAAAAAGGACTGTGATACTAGGTATCGGGGAAGAGTTTAGCTTTTAAACAGGACAGTCAGAGATGATCTCACTGACAAATGACTTGAGTGGATACTTGAGGGAAAGAAGGGAGCAAGAAGTTGATACCTGTGGAACAGCATCTAGCCAGTGCAAAGGCCCTGAGGCTGATGTGTTGCACTGGGTTTGTGTAGTGAAGAGGCCACTGGCTGGAGTGGAGAGGATAGGTCAGGCAGGTGCACCCTAGGCTCCTATTCCAAGGCAGCTTTTGTCACAAAAAGCTCTGAGCAAGGATTGATCACATCCAAGTTGAACTTCTCTCCATTACTAAGAAAGATCAAAACAGAAAAAGAGGGGTTAGAGTAACAACAGGTGAGAGGGACAGACATTGGTTGGTGTGGAAGGGAGAGGACTGGAAAACACTGATGGACTAGAGGGCAGGTGTGGGGGAGAGGTTCAGGATGACCCCAAGATACGGGATTGCCACACCTTAAAATAGGACAGCTTCAGGAGGAGTTGTGTGGGAATAAGGTGGCTCTGGAGCTTGACTTAGAGTGTTTTTCTCCAAGTTAGGTCTGTGATGTGAACCGCCTAAGATGTGAGCCTGCATGTGGTGCTCACATACCTGGCTGCTCACCTTAATCACTGTGACTGTCATCCAGCTGTGCCAATAGTTGTCTCTTGAACTGGAGATGCCTGTGATGGAGAAGCAAGTGGGTATAAGGAGGGGTAATGTGCCCACCACGTTACCAGCTGTAGGCAAACTAGGGGTCTGATCCCAAGGCCTGTCCCCATCCATACTACCTTCACATGAAATCTCAGGGCAGCCTGCTCCTCATCTTCCTTCTGCTCTGGTTCAGCTCTGATTTCCTGATCCCTATTCTCTCTCCACAAATGCTCTTTTGGATGTATTTGGTTTCTGATTCCCTGATTTCATGCAGACAGATGTTAGTATTATATTATCCTAGACCCCTCACCCCCTAGTGACACCCAAGTTCCTGCAGACTTGCAGAAAGAGCCAGATAGAAACTTACATAGATGCTTTAGCAGCTTGCTTCTAGGTCAAGGTGATTCCCATCAAATTTCAAAGGAGAAAAAACTTGTTTCTTCCTCTCTTGGATAACCTTGGGCTGTCCCCTAGAGATATGGATAAACTTTTCTCTTAGCAACAGGTTTGGGCTGATATTTTGCTACCATCTGGTTTGGCAAACACTGTACCAGAGGCAAAAGAGGTTTCTGCATTATGACCAGCTAACATAAGAGCAAGTGTTTGTGATGTATACTTGTGATCTCAACTACAAGAGACTCTATCTGAAAAATAACTAAAGCTGGGGGG
>NW_012267248.1:4531341-4543803 GCF_000151885.1 Dipodomys ordii
ACAGGGTTCTCCTGTCCCCTGCTGGCTCTTCTCAGAACAGCAGATTGATAATCAAGAGGAAGTTGATTTCCTTTTCATGTCCAACTTCAATATTTATTTATATCCCTTCATTAAAATGGTGTTAGACCATCTCATAGAATTTTCTTGTCATTAGCAGTATTTGGGCTATAAAACACCACAGCTAAGCACATTTTCAAAAATAAGGTTTGTTGCTTACACTAAGCAGGTGAAATTAGGGAACACTAACTGTGCAAGCCATTAAGAGCTGAGTGAGTCGCGAGGAAAAGCGCTGATTGGCTCTCTCCTTGGGCTAAAGCCTCACGGAGGCAGGTCTGGGCTGTCCTGGGGTTGTGTTGACCAGTGGGGCCATTTTCTTGTCATTGCTAGAGGCTGTAGAGAAATGGCAGAGCTGGGAAGGTGGGCTGAAGCCTGGACCATGGGGCTCCGCCATTCCACCCAGGATCCTGTGCCATGTCTAAGTCGTGATGGACCATTCATGCCTATCTCTACTTTATCCTGGAAAATGAGTGGCAAAAGATGAAATACAGGTTGTTCAGTTAACTTCTAACATCAAACAAACAGCAAGTTTTTAGTACTGTGGTCCTTACTGTTGTGTTATTCATTGTTTGTCTGTAATTTAGATTGAGGTGTCCTGTATTTTTTTGTGAAATCTGGCCACCCTAAAACATGGGTCTAAAGCAGAATATAGAAGTGTTGGCCTTGGAGGTTATAAACCCAACCAGGAAAAACAAAGGTATAACCAGGAAGCCCAGCAAACATGTAAGAATTATAATATCCTGCAATACTTTGAGTTTAGTAAACAATACTTTATGTACAATGGAGAAATTGTAAATGTGCCACACACTTGGAATATACAAGAGGATAATCTTCCTGGGAATTTGTACTTTCAGAGCATGAAAGTGAAATTAATACATCAGTAGTTTGATGGATTTAAAAACTAGGATCCTAGTTGTCATAAAAGTTGGAAGATAGAATAATTTTGCTTGTGTTTAAATAAAGAAGCTCTCTTGGGATGAGTTATAGAATTGTCTTCTCTTTAAGAACAACTTTCCAAAGCTGGATGCCAGTGTCTCAGGCCTGTAATCCTAGCTACTCAGGAGGCTGAGATAGGAGGATCATGGTTCAAACACAATCTAGGCAGAGAAAGTCAAGAGAGCATTAATGAGATGTACAAGTCATTATGTCTAAAAACGAACTTTATAACTTTGCGGGGGGAGGATTGGGTAAGGGGGTGGGGGAGTAATGGGAAGGGGAAACAAAGGAGGAGACAACAATGCTTGATAAGAAATGTACTCGTTATCTTGCCCTTGTAATTGTAACCCCTCTTTCTGTATGTTATTTTCACACACACACACACACACACACACACACACACACACACAAACTGGAAATGAAACTGTGGCTCAACTGATAAAGCACCAGCCCCAAGCAAAAAAAGCCAATCAAGAGCACTAGACCCTGCCTTTAGCCCCAGGACAGCTTTCCAGTGAAGTTGGAGTTGGTTGTCTTTTCCACTGCAGACTTTCTCCAAAGCTGTTCTCCCCAGAGAACAGCACTTATACACACACACACACACACACACACACACACACACACACACACACACAACCTTTGCTAAAGGGCAGGGGGTTTTGTTGTGGGAACATTATCCAATGTATTTACACAAACTGAGCTATGATGTTGCAGATAGACTCTTTTGGAGCCTTCTGTCATAGCAACATTGTTGACCAAGATGTCCTAATATAGCCCATGACTATATATATGATATGCATACAATATGATACTAGACTAAAATGTATGTGTATAAATTGCATAAATATTTAAAATTCTGTACAAGATTTTACAAGTAAAATTCAGGATACCTATTTCAATTTACATTTCAGATAAACAATTAATAACAGGATGGTAAGAGCCAAAAATTCAGGGCACGGGGCAGGGCCATCCATAGACTCTTGCTCTCTGGTTTCTCCTGTTTTTCTTTTATTATACCAATATGTAGGGTGGTATAGAGGGTGGTACAGCCTCTTCCTCTGTTGACAGTGCAGGTGAGGGCTGGATGTATGTGGGTGTGGACAGAGCTGCAGGCTTTCCAGTGGGCCGGTCAAATGGTTGCCTCTTTGGGGACTGAGGGTGGATTGGGCAGGATCAGACATCTCCCTGTATAAGCAGGGACATCTGTGTACCAGGTAGGCTTGGTGAAGGGTCTGCTGACCACCTGTTTTAAGAAGTAGAGGACCCAGTTCAGTGTCTGGCCTTAACTACATCATGAAGAGTCCTCATGCTCTGTAGTCAGATTTTTTTTAAGACATCTTCCACCAGGTACCCGTGGCTCACACCTGTAATTCTAGCTACTCAGGAGGATGAGATCTGAGGATCACAATTCAAAGCCAGCCTGGGCAGGAAAGTATGTTGGACTCCAATAAACCTCTAGAAAACTGGAAGTGGCACTGTGGCTCAAGCAGTAGAGTGCTTGTCTTGAACTGAAGAGCGCAGGGACAATGCCCAGGCCCAGAGTTCAAGCCCCATGACCGACAAAAAAAAAAAAGAAAGAAAAAGAAATCTGCCTATGTGCCTGGCCTCTTAATTTCAGTCAGGTGGTTTAAGAAATCAGTTTTATCTCTTTTCACTGTTTGAAAACCAAAACCAAAACAAGATGTCTGGAGGACTTTCAGTGATTGATTTTAGCTCTGGGTTCTAGGCTTGTGCGGTTCGACTGTAGCTCACAACGGTGGTGACACTTGGAGTCACACAAAGTCACACTTGGATTACTTAATTTCCATCTCTATAAATCTGGGGGATAGAAACTCTACTGGGAAGCCATACATTTGTACTGCTTGTGGAGAGATAGAAAAGCATCCCAAGTCTCCCACATATAGCCTTGAGCTGTAATATTATAACAATAAAACACTGCTTAGCTTAATAGCCATTGAGGGCTTCCAGTGACTGAGTAAGCACAGATGCCCATTTCTTGAAAAGTCATGAATGCTGCCCACTTTGGTTTTCTCCCAGGCAAAGACCCGACTTTTTCCTTTCCAAACACTGCATTTACATAATTAGTCTTAATATGGGCTCATTTTACATTGGCGTTGTGGTCTGGCAATGCACTCTTTTCTGCAGTTACCATGTGGGTGGAGCATGAGGGCTCCAGGCTGAGCTCTGGCCCTAGGTAGATGTTGGTGGATTGGACCCAGAATGCCCCTCTCCAGGATATCTGAAGCAAGACTTCACCCGCCCTAACCACCATTCTCATTTTGGATTCATGGCATTGGCTTAGCAGAAATATAAATCGTTCATTGGGTTGAGGAAACTTGATATGAGGTCTGGAGCAGGACTTTTAGAATAGGCTTATTACAATGGTCTTCCCTTCCCTTTGCTTTTGCTTCTTGTTCTTTCAGTCACCCAAGGCCAATAATGGTCTGAAACTGTTCCAAGGAAAATTCTAGAAATATAAACAATTCACATGTTTTAAGTGGCATGCCATTTGAAGTAGCATGGTGGAGTTTTGATCTATCTTAGTCGTTGTCTCCTGTGCAGTGAATCCTTTATCAGGTGTTTTCATTCTGTATAGCCTACCTGCCTGTTAGTCACTTAGTAGTTGGCAGTAAGATCCACTGACATGCTATCATGGTACTTATGCCTGAGTATCCTTGTTTTATTTAGTAATGTTCCCAAAGCATAGGGATGCTCGTGATTCAGATATGTCCAAAAGAAGCCATAAGTGCTTTGTTTAAGGGAAAAAGTAAAAGGTATCAACAGGAAATAAAAGAGGATCTGCAATAAGGACTCTCCCATCTGCAAGTTGTAAAGAACTCCACACTAAGTTTCTGTTCCCCCCAACTTGCAGAAGTTGTAGCCACAGCATGTGACACACACTGAGCCTAAGTGGAAAAACACTTGGAGTGGGATCAGCCCTGGCCCTGGTTTCAGGCACCCACTGGCTGGCTTAGTGTATAGCCTTCTCAGATAATGAAGCTCCTGATCTTTCCATATCTCACTATGGAAGGTGACCTCAGGGTTGACGTCCTCATCTTGCTGTGTACTTTAATCAGTAACGCATGTCCTACTCTGCCTTTTGGACTTGGACCATTTCTTTCTAAAAATTGTTTAATTAAAAATGATGATTAGAATACATTACTACTGTACTGGGGACATTCACTGTGATCTTTCCATACATGCTTACAATGTATATACCTTGTCGATCTTACCCCTCCCCAATCTGTGCATGTGTGTGCGTGTGCATGGTGCATGTGTGGGCATGTGTGCACATGCGTGTGTGGGTGTGTGTGCAAGCACGCATGCACACATGTGTGCTAGTATTAGAGCTTGAATTCTGGGCCTTACACTCTTTAAAAAATTGTTTTTGTAAAGGTAATGTACAGAGGAATTACAGCTACATAAATCAGATAATGAGGGCTGGGAAGGTGAGGCCCTGGATTCGATTCCTCAGCACCACATAAGAAAAAAGAAAAAAGCCGGAAGTGGTGTTGTGGCTCAAGTGGTAGAGCAATAGCTTTGAGCTGAAGAGCTGAGGGACAGCTTCCAGGTCCAGAGTTCAGGCCCCACGACCTGACCCAAAAAATAAATAAATAGTCAGATAATGAATAGTGAGTGTCACCTTTTCCTTTTCTCCCAGTTTTTTCCTCCTGACTCCCTTCTTCCCTAATTGCATAGTTCATTTTCAACATAGTGTCTAGTATCACTGCTGCTGTTGTTCACCCTTTGTCCCATCATTTTTGTGTTCCCCTTTACCCTCCACCAAACAGATAAAATAACATATAAGACAGAAAGTACAGAAATAAAAACCAGTGACAAGAGGGGGGGGAAGCAAATCAACAAGAAAAACCTATTGTTTCCATTTCTTGGAGCTCATTGATAAACATCATTTAAATGAGTATATGCAAATAGCTATTGAGCCTTTGTGATCCTCTCCTTTGGTTTCACTGTGTGAATGTCTAGAGTCATGTATTATTTATCATGCCAAACTATTTGTTTTTGTCTTTTACCATCCAGTGTCTTGTAGATTTATGTTATGTAGCTAACATTTTCCTGATCCATTCATCCATAGAGAGGCATCTGGTTTGATTCCATATCTAGACTGTGGTAAACAATGCTGCAGCGAACCTGGTTGTGCTGGTAGCTTTAGTATGGCCTTGTTTGTGGTCTATTTGATTAATGCCTAGGAATGGAATGGCTGGGTCATAGGGGAGTTCTATGTTTAGTCTTTTGAGGAACCTTCATACTGCTTTTCAGAGTGGCTGAACAAGTTTACATTCCTACCAATATTGTAGTAGCAATCTCTTATGGCCACTTCCCCACCAGCATCTATTATTGTTAGTTTTCTTGATAATGGCCATTCTAACTGAGGTGAGGTGGACTCTCAATGTTGTTTTGATTTGCATTTATTTTATGGCTAGAGATGTTGAACATTTTTTCATGTGTCTATTGGTCATTCTTCTTCTGAGAAGTCTCTCTTCAAGTCTTTACTCAATTTATTAATTGGGTAGTTGTTTCTTTGAGAGTTTGAGGGGTTTTAATTTTTTGAGCTCTAAGTATATTTTAGATATGAAGGGCCTCACACTCTTGCTTCATTTTTTGCTCAAGGCTGGCATCCTACCACTTAAGCCATACTTCCACTTCTGACTTTTTGCTGGTTAATTGGAGATAAGAGTCTCATGGATTTGTCTGCCCAGGCTGGCATTGAACCAGATCTGAGATCCTTAGATCTCAGTCTCCTGAGTAGCTAGGAATAAAGGCATTAGCCACTGGTGCCTAGCTATCATTCTCCTTTAACTCCCTCCTTACTTCTCAAAACAATTTCATCTGGTTTTGTTGTTCTATTTCCATATATGCATATAAAGTACTTAAAGATATTCACCTTTATTCACCCTTTCCATTCTTCCTCCTCCTCCCACTGATACCTGATCCCCCGACAGAGCCTTTTTTACTCTCCTGTCATTTTGTCATTTTATTGTATATTAATTATACTAAGGGGTTTCACCATTGTAATCCAATACATGCATATACTATATTTTAACCTGAATGATCTTTTCTATTGCTGTATCTAATTGGCTTTTATAAATCAATAATTTACATTCTGCTTTAGAGATATCCCATTAAATGGAAACATGGTACCCCCTGTAGTAATCAAGGGTTGTCAAACGTAAGAGTCAAGGAAGTCTGATTTTTCTTTTTCGGGCATTGGAGCTGGAACTCACAGGCCTCACAAATATTTGGCCCTGCAAGCACTCTACCACTGAACTCTATCTGCAGCTCCCAAGGTGTCTTATCTTTACCATCAGAACTTCTACCGGGGCCAGACATGAATCCTACAGGTGCCCAGAGCCAGAGAACCTGCAGCTGCCAAGTGATGTGATGACCAGCCTCGGCCCCATTTCTTAGCCTCACATCCTAGCCAGGGATTGGGAGTCCTGGAACTACAGTCGGCACTCCCCACGTCCCTGAGTCAGTGATTACATTCTGACTGGGACATTTCTGTCTGTCTTGTAGGGCTGGTAGCCATAAAGGATGCTCATGACATAGAGGCGAGGCTCAATGAGGTCGAGAAGCTGCTTAAGACAATCATCAGCATGCCCTGCAAGGTAAGAACAGTGGGTCCAGGTTGGAGGAGGAGCGGGAGGGGATCCACCTGCCATCTTCCAAATCAAAAAGGTATCCACCCTCCCCTTAACTGGCCTGCTTGCTGTACCTCACTTAGGATACCTGGCTCCTCAAGTTGACTTGTAGGATCTATGTTTCTCCCTCTCTCTCTCTCTCTCTCTCTCTCTCTCCCCCCATCTCTCTTGTCTCTGTCTCTGTCTCTCTCTGTCTTGCTGCCTGTCCTTTTTCTCCCCTCTGTCATGATGTGGACATGAGAAGCCATTAGATCTTTTACATTTCTTACTCCTCGTCAGGCAAACAGGGATCTCAGTTTACTATCAAAAAGGGAGATGGCCAGGTATGAGGCTCATGCCTGTAATCCTAGCTACTCAGGAGGCTAAGATATAAGGATCAGGGGCTCAAAGACATCCTAGGCAGGAAAGATTATGGGACTCTTTAATTAACCACCAAAAACCAAGAAAATGGTAGGGTATCAGCCTTGAGCAGAAAAGTATAAGGGACATCACTCAGGCCCTGAGTTCAAGTTTCAGTACTGGCACAAAATATACAAAGAAAGGATATGTGTGTGAACCACAAACATGACCATTATTTTCATGGAGGCATCCTGTCCCCCTGGCTTTGCATTTTAGCTACCTGGAGAGGCTGGTTTGATTGTTCCCTTAGTACTTACTTGGGCAGCCGTGGAGCCTCAGAACAGCTAGAAAGTGTCAGACCAGCTTGCCTGGTGTAGGAACAGTATGGCCAACTGGTGGGAGCTTTTCATTGTGTTTCTCATTACTGTGTTTCTTCCCAGTATTCTAGGTCAGAAGTTGTGCTCACCTTCTTCGAAAGATCTCCTCTGGATCAGGTGTTAAAAAATGATAATGTACATAAAATTCAACCCAGCTTCCAAAGTCCTGTCAAAATATCAGGTAAGAGCTAGAGTGTAGGATGGGGTTGGGGGGGGAGGATGTACTATGTTGGCTATTTTCTGATTTGGCCTCTGGATGGGCACAGCCAGGCATCCAGAAAGACAATTGATCAGCTTTTTGAAAACAGTGTGTGAGATATTGTTGCTTGAGTTTTACTCAGCAGAGTATTTGCTACCTGTGAACCTGTAATCTACACCTTTCCTACTTTCAAAGGTTTTCTTTTTTGCATAAATTGGAACTCACTTAAGAAATAGTGACATTAGCAAGTCACTCTGTGTGTGTGCGTGTGTGCGCATGCGCGCTCTCAAGCGGATGTGTACACGTGCACACACCGCTACTGGAGCTTGAACTCAAGACATCACATTCTCACTTGGCTTTTTCACTCAAGGCTTGTGCTTCAGCACTTGAGCCACATCTCCATTTCTGACTTTCTGGTGATTAATTGGAGGTAAGAGTCTCAGGGGCCTCCTTTGAGTCTCAGAGGAATGAGGCTGTGGCTTTGGGATGACCTGGAAGCCCCTGACTCGAGGGGACAACCGTCTACAGAAATACCTCCCAAATGTTCCCCTCCTACATCTCCCCCTCCTGTTTTCAACTGGGACATGGATGGATCAGTGACCATGTCTGTCCTGAAAGACTGAAAGGAACAAGATGAAATTTAACGTGGTAAATGTAGAGCCCCACATTGCAGGGGTCGTGGTTTAAGTGTGTTCTTTGAGACTTTTTGCAAAATCTCAGGGCAGGTTTTGGGCCCCACTGTACAGAAACCTCCTCCCAGCCTCCATGCATGATTTGGTTGCAGGGTCCGGGTCTACAAGGCCATGGTCTTATCCTTCATGTGCAGGGTTGAGGAGAGGAGAGGGAAGAAATGGGGAGTAGGGTTTGTGAGGAAGAGGATGGCACCCCTTGGGTTGTAGTAGGCCCCTGTGGGAAGGGGGTTGGGCAGGGACTGGTATGGCCAGCAGGCAACTTCAGATCAACACAAAATTCTTTCTAACAAGCAGGCTGCAGCCAGCAGTTTCGTGCCAAGGCTTGGGGCCAACAGAGCGTTACTGTTCTTCCTAGAGTGAAGTAGCCTGGCCACTGTTTTGCTTCCTCTTGAGCTGTCCCATCTTGGCTTCTCAGCCCTCCTTGCTGTGTGAGCAAGGGCTTCCCCATGGGAGCCAGATTACAGGAGTGTGTAGCTGGCCAGCAATGTCCCCGCTGCCCTGGGCAAGATGTGGCTGGGAGAAAAGAGAGACAGCCTCCCTATGCTTTTTAAGCATTCATTCCAGAAAGCACCCACATTCCTGAGACAGTGATCACATTTGGCCCCATAGTTGCGTTTTTGCCTCAGCTTGGGGGCTGGAGAGGGTTGGCCTTCCAAAAACTGGTTCGCATGGCCTTTCCCTTTCTCTAGAACACACTGAGTGTGGATACCAGGCTTCAGCCAGCTCCTGAGAGCTTACTTCTCTCCTATCTTCCCCTGGGGTAAAGCCCAGTGCTCCCCTTTGTCACCAGGGTATATCAAGGTCTAACTCATGGTCTAGTTTCTTACGTTCCAGATCCTGTACTTTCTCTGCTGGACACTGCTAGAGTCTGGCTTATGTTACAGCTTTATAAATCATCTTCTACTGTTCATTGCTGAGGCCCATACCCACCCTCCTCCTCCGCTAATACCTTCAATGGCTAATGTGGCATTTGGGGGAGATGGTGCCTTGGGTAGGGCTCTAAGCCTCTGTATAGGATCATGGTTGAGGACGCATCAGGCTCTGAGTACAACCTTGCCTTTGTGGAATATTGAGACTGCTTAGTGGCCAGTTCTCCACTAGATGGCACTAGGTACTAGCCATGCTGAGAACTGTGTGACCTGCCCATCTGGGACTGCAGCAAAGAGAACCACTCAATCTTAAGCATGCTTTGCCTCATGCTGAGGGATATGCTTCTCAAATTTAAGAAAGCACAGTGTTCTGCATTGTAGCCATAGCTATGAAGCGTAACGGGAGCATAGAACTTGGCCCTCCTCTGTCTAATTGAGCTGATGGATTGCAGCCACAAGATCTAGTCAGTCAAGGGTTGAGGCCTAGAAATAAAAATAAATAGTATCAATTTTCATTAATCTGGCATGTGTACCATCTCAGCATTAATTTCTACTACACAGGGATGGTCCACTTAGCCAATTAATCAAAGAGTTGCTTTAGATTCTGTTCTTTCAGAGGACTTGCAAAGGAGGAATTGCATGCTAGGAATACTTGTATGGCTGAGACTCACAGCCTGCAGGAAGAAAGGAATAGAAGAATTCATGGTGAGGTGGCATAGGGGGCGTAGCTGCAGCTACAAAACAGAAAAATCACCACTGGGACCACACGCATAGTAGTGGTTATTTAGAAAAGATCCACTGGGTGAGACAGGTACTCAGATGGGGTTTTGAAAACCCAAGGAGAAAACAGGTTTACACAATCTCAAGGCCACCAGCTCCCAATTATCCATTAACTACAAGGGTAAAAAGAGTAATCTTACTTTGGGAACATCTGGCAGCCTCACTCAGCTACTTAGACTGGCATCACCTGTAATAGGACCTATGGACTATGCACATGCATGGGCACACACAAGCTCTGGTGTTACTCAGCAGACACATCCTCGTTCTGTGGGATCTCTAGGAAAGTTGTGCACCTGATCACTTGGGAGCCCAGCTTGACCAGGTGCTGCATAAGGCAGTCCTCTGTGCCAAACAAGGGCACCATCACCATGACAGGGAAAGTGAGGGACCACGAGGGGAGGGCCACAGCAGGTCAAGGCTTGGCAACTCAGGGCAGCCCGGGGAGGGAGGGGGGGTGCTGGCTTGGATCTGGAACAGAAAAAGGGAGCATTTGTGGAAACCCGTAACACTGCAGTGGCAAGGGCTTTACTTTTTAGTATGGTGCCCAAGTTAATGTCCTGGACTTAGCCAGTGGGCTACAGTTGCTCTGAAGTGCCAGTACAAGGAAAAGCTGCTGAGGGGTATGTGAGAACTCCAAAGTCAGCTCAGAATAAAAAGTTTAAAAAAATAGCCAAGCTCTGGTAGCTCACACCTGTAATCCTAGCTACTCAGGAAGTTGAGCTCTGAGGATGGCGGTTTGAAGCCTGCCCAGGCAGGAAAGTCTGTGAGACTCTTATCTCCAATAAACTCAGAAAAGGCCAAAAATGGTGCTGTGGCTCAAGTAGTAGAGCACTAGTCTTGAAGCAAAGATCGGGGACAGTGCCAAGGCCCCAAGTTCAAGCCCCAGGACTGGCATACAAAAAAAATGCTAAAACAGTGCTCTACTTCAAGAGACAAATATGGATATAACAAAGTAGCTCGAGGGATTAGGATAAGATACAGTGGTAGAGCAATTTACATAGCATAGGTGAGACTTGGGTTCCACTAGCTCTGCAAAGAAGAAGACAAGACCATGAAAACTGAACTGTTTTGGGGGTCAAGCATCTATGTTATTGAAGTGGCTGGTGGTTTTGTTATGGATACTAAATTGACATTCAGGAAATTCACTTTTTAAGTATGTATGAAGATAGATTTTAGGTGCTGCCATTTTTCTTCAATCATAGCTCTCCTGTGTGTGCATGCACCAATACCAGAGATTGAACTCAGAGTTTTGAGCTTATTACCAACTGAGCTGTGCCTCTAGGATAGCATTTTGTTGAGATGATGTTATGGACTTTTCCACTCAGGTTTCAGCCTCCTGAGTAGCAAGGATTACAGACAGGCTTCTTCAATTTGTTTGCATTTTGGGGGAGTGGGTACTGAGGCTTAACTCAGGACCTCACTCACTTGCATTCCATACAAGACTAGCACTCTTGAGCAACACCTCCACTTCTAGCTTCTTGTTGGTTAATGGAGATGAGTCTCATGGGCTTTTCATCTAGGCTAGTGTGAGTAGCTAGGATTACAGGCACCAGCCATTGGCTCCTAGCCCATCAGGGTTTTTGTTTT
Organism: Dipodomys ordii; assembly: GCF_000151885.1. NCBI lineage: Eukaryota > Metazoa > Chordata > Mammalia > Rodentia > Heteromyidae > Dipodomys > Dipodomys ordii. The sequence continues at coordinate 4,542,838 of NW_012267248.1, forward strand.
TGTTTCCCCCCACCCCCCACATATCATAATCTATTGGAAGACATTCCCTACAGAGATGTCCATAGTTACTATTTGTTTGAGCCCTTAGTGTTTTCTTTATAGATATCATCTCATTTAACCTGTGGCTAGGTCTTGGAGGCTGGATACTATCATTCACATTTACAGAAGAAGGAACCAAGCAAGAAATAATCTGCTCCCCAGGCATAGGTAGTAACCAAACGGGGTCTGAACCAGCTCTCCCCAAGCTCAAAGCTGTCACCTTCGTGTACTATGTGGCCCCTTTTACCCACCTAACCTTTGTTTCTACAAAGTTCTGCATTGCTGATGCTTGCATAGAGTGGTCTGCCACAAGGACCCCCATTCAAGTCAGAGACCTCGAATCTCAGTGAGACCCTCTGCTCGAACATGCAGAGTCCCCAGCCCATGCCACTTCCTATAAAAATTGACCGAACTGGTGACTTGTGTTCAAGCACTAGCTGACCTTTGTCTATACTGAGGAGAAAGGGCACTACTCTGGATTGTTAGGAGAGTAAGGCCTGCACTTACACTTGCTAGAGCTAAATGCTATTTCCTCTTTGTAAATTTTATATGACCTATCATTTGTTCAATTCTTCCTTGGACATTTCTTTTTCCTGCACGAAAGCTTAAACATGGCGCTTTGCACATCCTTCTCCAAGCCAGAGTTTGGAATAGATATTCCAAAGGTGCCAGTAGCTCACACCTGTAATCCTAGCCATACAGGAGGCTGTGACCTGAGAACTAAGCCCAGGGAAAATAGCCCAGAAGACTCTTAACTCCAATTAACCAGAAAAAGTCTGGAAGTGGAGCTGTGATTCACATGGTAGAATACCAGCCTTGAGCAAAACAGCTCAGAGACAGAGCTCAGGCCCTGAGTTCAATTCCCAGTACTGATACACACACACACACACACACACACACACACACACACACACACACACACACACA
>NW_012267248.1:4543853-4579201 GCF_000151885.1 Dipodomys ordii
TCAAAGAATTGTTAAAAACTTAGTGCTCATAGAGAATGAAAGAGGATATGGAGCCTCTTGGGAACCATCTTTCATGAAACACTATTCTAGCAAGTTCTATCAGGCCTGCATTAAGGCTTTGAGGCACCAAAGTACCAGCACCCCTTAGTGGCTTTCACAGCCTGGCTGCTCTTGTAAGCAGTGAAGCAACATTGATGTGCATAAGGCTTTTTGTTCCAGACGGTTGAGAGAGGATTTTTTCCAGTCTGTTTTGGAGAGCTGAGTAAAGATTCCATGTTCTAGAACTCCAAAGTTCACATGGAAGAAAGATCAGGCATGCAAGATAACTTAATAATTTTTTGGTTCTGAAATGATTCTCAGCAGTGACATGTGTTTGAACTTCTAGGCTTCCCCTGTCAAATTCCTTGACAAGGGGGTGGGAGAAAAGGGCGAGGGCTGTCAAGTAGCTGTGTGGAGGCTGCTTAAAGATTTTATGAGCTTCCTCAGACAGGCAGATTTGGGACAGGATTGATATTTAAAAAATGGAGCATGGCTCCATGCAGCCATACCATTTACAATGAGAGCACGGGGATCTGCATCTATCTTGTTAAGACTTACTGTAGTACTTTCCAGCCCGGTGTCCATGGCTCATGCCTGCAGTCCTAGCTACTCACGAGGCTGAGATCTGAGGATTGTCGTCAGCCCAGCTCAGGCAGGAAAGTTGGTGAGACTCTTATCTCTAGTTAATCAGCAAGAAGACAGAAGTGGAGCTGTGGCTCTCTAGGGGTAGGTAAAGCATCAATTTTTTTTGGGGGGGGGTCTGGTTGTAGGGCCTGGGCGCTGTCCCTCACCTCTTCAGCTCAAGGCTAGCACTCTACCACTTGAGCCACAGCGCCACTTCTGGCTTTTTTTTTCTGCTTATGTGGTGCTGAGGAATCGAACCCAGGGCCTCATGCATGCAAGGCAAGCGCTCTACCACTGAGCCACCTTCCCAGCCCTAGAGCATCAATCTTAGTGAAAAAGGTAAAGGACCATGCTCAAGCCCTCAGTTCAGGTGACAGTACTGGCATTAAAAAAAAAAAACTGCTTAGATTACTGGAAAAGTTATGTGCTTAATCAGGATGATAACGTGAAAATGAGTTTTGTGGGTTTGGGGGGCAAGCAGTGCCTCTTCAGTGGAAGTTGGGTCATGTTATGGGAACATGAGTCAAGCTCCTGCAGCCCCTTCATGTATCCTGAGCATTTGCGAGTTCTCCTCAATCACTGTCTCTTATACACATCAAGGTTCTACTATATCTGTGCTTATTGTGGGAGAAAAGTCATTGTCTATGTAAAATTAAGTGAAATTTCTCCTTTGTTGTGAACTGCACCTTGGTCTCATTTGACACCCAGGACAACCTGGGTTTGTGGATGCTGCCATCCTGTCTTCACCACAGGCTAAACCTCAGAAAGGGGATCTGCATGGTGATACTTGCTGCTGTGCCATAGATCTACAAACACAGACTCACTCAGTCCCCTCTCTGTCTAGATCCTGATTTAAACCAGTGGGGATGGCTATTGGGGTGCTCAGCACTTCTCTCCTCCGGGAGAGGCTCCTCTGCCCCTAGCTGAACCCTTCTCTGGTGTGCAATGAAGGAAAGCAAGATGGACAGTAGGTGTGGAGGGGAAGGGAAGTAGGAAAATCTGGTGTAAACCCTAAACTTCTCAACCTCAAATTCTGACCCTTCTTACTTTGGTTTTCAGAAATCATGAGGTCCAATGGATTTTGTTTGGCAAACACAGAAACTATAGTTATTGACCACAGCATACCTAATGGGCAAGACCAGCACCTGGGTGACGATTCCACAGAGCATTTGTAAGTACACTGATCTCGAAATGGTTTTATAGAAGGGGACACCAGGCTGGTGATCAGGCTGAGGCTTACTGCCCCATAAAAAGAAGTATGGATGGAAGGCCAGAGGTAACTGACAGCACAGTGCCAATATCTGGGTTTTTATTTTTAAAAGTAGCCTTTACTAGAGGCCAATGATTCACTGATCTGTGGAGATACTTAGGCTTACTGTGAGGGTCAAAGCTCCAGGGACCAGTTTGTGCTTCCCTGAGGTATGTGACACCATCTTCAAGCCCAGGGCTGGAAGACTACATCCCTCTACATTTAAAGGGGTCAGTCCCCTGGGACAGGGAAGTGTGCTATATTGGCTTCATGGGTAATCAGTGGCTTGGGATAGAGTCTGATCATCAACCCTGTTCTGTAGGGGAGATAAACATACCACTACTGAAGGCTGCACAGCCAATGACAACACTGTCACTTTTATCCTTCTACCTCTGGCAGTTTAATTTCTAACTGTAACACAGTCTAGAAAGCCTGGCACCTGGATGCTAGTGGGCACAGCTACCTTCATGTTCTGCTTCTGCCTGTCAGCTCCCTGGTGAATTACTGGAGCAGCGTGTCCCCTAGGCAGATGAGGGGAAGTCATCCATCCCTTTTGCTTATGTTTAGTGTCAAGGCCAAGTCCAGTCTTACTGGTTGTGTGAGTGCAGGAAGTTCACTGACCTCCCCTGGCTTCTCCTGTCTCCAAGGGGGCTGTCTGCTCTGTCACAGATGGACCTGAGCTGAGGAGATGGACTGAGATGAGGAGCAAAACCTGTCTGGCTCAGAAGCCTCTGAGGAGGCATTGTGGGCTGCAGAGTGCCCTGGGGCTAGGCTTGTGCCTGGAAGACTCAGGACTAGACCCACTCACTCAGTGGTCCTCAGGTGAAGATCAAAAGTAGGATGAGGCTGGGTCATGGGCTGAGATGCTTGGGGCAGCTATCAAGAGGATTCAGTAGACATTAGGTGGCCTGAGTCTCCAGGATTGTCTTCATGCTGTGTTTCCCTTCCACACCTGGGAAACTGGTCCCACCAGCAGTGCTCCCTTCTCAGTTTGTATGTAGGGCTCTTTCTCAGGAGGATGTGGAGGGTGGGTTTTCTCTCAGTAGGCCTTGTCCCAGGAAGGTGGTACAAGGATCTCTTGCGATCAGTGTGACATTGGGTTTGGGGTGGCCATATCAGAAGCCTAGGTCCATGCTGTCTGGACAGCTTGTAGACTCCCTTATTACTCCAGGCTTTAGAGATGGAATTAGTTTCTACAATTCTCCACTGGTCAGTGGTGTCTTGAAGTGCTGGGAACTAAACCATGGATATAGCTTGTTTGGTGGGCTCGGAAGTTTCTCTGCCTTACCAACTCTTCCTCCTGCCTTACTGACACTGATTCTAGGTTAGGAAGGTGACAGCCACAGAAGGAGTGGCATCTTCTGCCTTCCTGGGAAGAATGTCCTTCTCGGTCAAGCTGTGCGCTGCCACAGCCCAAGCCATCTAAAGAAGGAATGAATGGCTTTCTCACAGTGCTGGAAGTCAGCAAATTCATAACATGGTGTTGGCTTTCTGTCAGGACTTGCATGCTACATCCTAGCATGGTGCGAAGGAAAAGGGGCCAGAAAAGAGGGAGAGGGATAGACAAAAGGAAGAGGTAGAAGTGGAGGAGGAGGAGGAAGAGGGGGGCATCTACAATCTGGCCAAAGAGAGAGAAAGGGAAACAGGGAGATAGAAAGACTTAGTTAAGAAAGGAGAGAAAGACAAATGGAGAGGGAGAAAGAGGGGAATAAGAGAGGGAGGCGGAAAGAGAGAGAAGAGGGAGAGAGGGAGGGAGGGCACTCCTTTAATAACAAACCCAGGCCCAGTGGCTTTGATCTATTCTCAGGCCAAGCCTTCCTGGCCAAACCATCTCTAAGAGCTCTACCTCTCAGCATTGCTGCACTGAGGATTTACCAGGAACATCATGGGGAATCACGTTCCAACCTTAGCAGTTCCTTCATGTACTTCTTTCTCAGTTACACATTTTAAAAATGTCTAGTATCATTTTCCAGTTCAGGAGGCCGAATCTACATTGGGCTGGTGGGAATTACCATTTACTTTTGGGTTACCTGTGCTTCCCTCAGCTCCCCTCCCAACCCCCCCCCCAATGTGAGCTTCTCACATTCCAGTAGTCCTTGCCTTTTACAGACTGGATCTCCACCCACCCAACACAGGCTTCTTGACCTGAAGGACCCTCCCTCCAGGGTCTCCCTGAGCTTCCTGTCCCTCCTTGAACCCTGAGCCCAGCCCCTCCTGCCTTGTCCCCTGCTGGTCCCCAAGCTAACACAGTGCTTGGCACTAAGCAAAAAAAGCAAAGTGATCACCCCATAAATGAAGGGATGCCTCCCTCATTATAGTTAAGCAACCATATATAAGCAACCAGTCACTCTGCCGGTCTCTACATTTCGCCCAGTTCATTTGCAGTTATGGTTCTTCTTGCTCGCGCCCATCTGCAGCAAGACTGGGAAGGATGCCCAGGGCCTCCATCAGCCTCCCACAGAGCCTTGATTTCTCAGCACCCAACCAAGACCACCTCTGCCCTTTCTTTCTCCTCAGCCTGGGTCTAGTAAGCTGGCCTTCATTTCTGTCTTCTCTTTCAGGTTTGAAAATGGCAGCGAGTTCACCTCAGAGATGGAAGATGGTGATGACCCTGAGGCTTATGTCACCAACCTGTCCTATTACCATCTGGTCCCCTTTGAGACGGACATTTTGGACTGATCCTCTCCATGGGGCCTTCCCGGCCTCAGCCTATGACTGCATGTCCTAATGCTGTCCACTGGGTGGCCCCAATGGTGAAAGGTCTTGGCCCACCCAGGGGTTTTGTCACCACCCCCAGTGAGGCCCCGTGTCCTGCAATTGGCCCTGCAGAAGCTCCTAGTGGCTACAGGCTGATGGCAGGTTCAACAGTGGAAGTCCATGCAGCCAAGGGGTCATCTCTGCACTTGTACCACCATCCTGCCTCTCCCCTGGGACCCCCTGTCCCACTTGGTGTGTCACAGAGCACATGCTCCAAGGGCTGTCACTGCCTTTTCTTGCTGTCACTGCCTCCTTAGGGAGCACATTGTTCTTTGTCAAGGGGCCTGGCCACCCTGACTCCCCACCATTCCCTCATATGTCAACGGCACAAAGCATTTAGGAGGAAGTTTTGACGAGTCATCAGGTTCTGAACAACACAGACCTGGATGTTCAGGGCTGCAGGGCGTCCCTGGGAACCAGAACGAGTGGTTTCTGTTGTCGGGTTTTTTTTGGTCATCTTCTCCCTGGAAACTAGATTTTAGAATAGTGTAAAGGACTGTTCTTCACAGAAGATCATGCACAAGTAGAAGTTCTGGCTCTAGAGAGAGGAGATTACTGACAATCAAGTGGACCATGAACTTGACCCAAGAGGTGAGTGTCTTCTCAAGAGGAAAGAAATCCTACCCTGCCTGCTAGCCCTTGCCGGCCTTTTTGTGCTGGGTATATGGCTGTCACTACAGTCAAGGGTCTAAAGTTCAATGACACAGTTGCTCTGATAAAGAGTAATGGAAGGAAAGGGGGAGAAATGTATAGCCCCAGCTGTACCGCAGGGGAAGGTCTGTCCTCATCTCCTTGTCTACTAATGGCTGGTATTTGCTAATGTAAATAATAGTAAATTATTGAGAATTCTAATGCTTTTACACAGTCTGTTTTTAATCTATTTTAATTAAATAAAATTAATCATCCTACTTTGATCTATTGAAGATGTTTGTATAGAAAGGAGTGGTTCATTTTGTTCCCTACCCAGGGAGGGAAATAAGATGCTGGCCCTGGAGTCTGGCCCTGAGCTCTGTCCTTCTTGCCCTCAGGAGAGATATGTCCAAATTGAAAAAATGAACACATAGCAGGGAACAGTTGGCTCATACCTATAATCCTAGCTACTTAGGAGGCTGAGATCTGAGGATTATGATTCAAAGCCAACCTGGGCAGGAAAGTCCATGAGACTCTTATCTTCAGTGAACCACCCCCAAACCAGAAATGGAGCTGTGACTCACCATGGTAGTAAGTGATAAAGCACTAGTTTGAGCACAAAATCTAAGAGACAATACCCAGCCCCTGAGTTCAAGCCCCATGACTGGCCAAAAAAAAAAGTCCTATAATCCTAGCTTCCTAGGAGGCTGAAATTAGAGGATCAACATTCAAAGCAAGCACAGGGAGAAAGTCTGTGATATTCTTATCTCCAACTAACTACCAAAAAGCTGGAAGTGAAGCTGTGGCTCAAATGGTAGAACACTGGCCTTGAGTACAGAAGCATAGGATGATGAACAGGCCATGAGTAAGTACATATGTACGTTTGTATGTACATGTACACACACACACACACACACCACACATGAACACACATAAGGTTTTTTGTTTTAACATAAAAGTTTTTCCCTTCTCCATTGGCCCTTTTGACAGTCACAGGAAGCTCCTTTTTGGTGTAATTTCTGGTTCTTTCGATGGGCTTTCAATACTGTATTAGGTGGCTGATTGAGGTTGACCAGTTTCCCTTTCCCCCTGAAAGAATTTAGTGCAGTTCTGTTCAGTGCTAAAGCATCTTGCCCAATAGTTACATTTAGGGTCAATTAACATGTTGAGTGAGTTCTGATTTAACCTTCAGTGCATGGTGCCAAGGTTATTCTCATCATCCTTGCTCCCCAGAGATGCTCCCTTCCCAGTGTCTGACCACTATGAAAGCAGCTTCTTTAGCTCCTGCCCTTGTTCTCCTTGAATTTCTCTGTCAAGACCCTGCTGTGGCACCCTGAGCCTCCTCTTGCCTTCCCTGAAGAAGCTTCGGTGATTTTTATCAGTCCTTCCAAACATCAGCCCATTCTCTAGTTTCCATCTTTTTCTGGAAAATCTTAGTCTTCTGGGCCCATTCTTCATGTTGGAAAGCACTCTTAAGAACAGATGAATATTTAAGTGTGGCAAAATGGAGAGCTTATGCACTACGTGCAGGTACTACTGTTCAGCAGATTGTTCTACTTGGCAGTGTGGATTTAGAATAGCTAGATCTCACTTTTGAATAGGACCTAAATATCTGACTTCATGTGAATTCAATCATTTTAGTCACTTGATTTTCCTATTTGAAAAGAACTTTTTGTACTTCCCGTTTATAGACTGTGGAATCATCCCTTTTTTGACTGTTTTGCAAATAGATGCTGATTTCCTCCTAGGAGGCTTAAAGTAAAGGGGTAAAATATGATCTGATCATGACCTGAACCTACCCTTTGATGGCTACCATCCAATAAGGGCCCTCATTGTGTTTAGCAAGATGAGGACATGCCCCTGGGTGACTGAGCAGGCTGTAGCAAGCACGCGGTTCTCCTGGACAGCCCTTACCAGTAGAAATATGTTCAAAGTGTTGGTAGCTGTGTAGCCCTGAGCAACATGTTCTAACCTTCACCAATTTCTCCCCTTGGGCATACAACACATTTTTGGCTTTCATTTAGGAGGGCATCTGTTACATCCCAAGCACTTACTATTAGCATATAATAGTTCCACAAGGGAGAGGGGTCATTGTGACATTTCTATACATGTATATAATCTAATGAGTCCCACTCTATCACTCTCCCCCCCCTTTCCCACAACAATTTCAACAGGCTTCATTCTTCTATTTTCATACCTGCAAACAATCTTTGGCCACACTCATCTCATTCATCCTTGCTAGCTCAACCCTTCCCACTAGTACCCAACAGCCAACAGAGCCTGCTTCTGTGTCCTTTTCCCCAACTCCATATTGATCAACAGCTTTCATGATCTGTAGGGAACAGGGCTACCCCTAGTATCTGGTACTGGGCTCTGGGCTGACTAGGGAAGATGGATAGTCACCCAGAGTATAGGCACCAATAAGGGAGATTTCTAGGGGTGTGGGCCCTAGATATGTTGGCTTGTGTGAAAAATCTGAGCTAGCAAATAAGTCTCTTACTATGTATAAGAATTGGCTGACTCTTGGAGTGACAGACCAGGCCACTATGGGCATGAAATAGGAAAGCATCAATTACAGAAATGAGAAAACAAGGTTATGCACACTTAATCTATGCACTGCAGTCTATCTTGTTTCATCTCTTGCTGGGCAGATAGTGAAAAACTAAAAAAGTAGTGTGTGTCCCTTCATGAAAAACATTTTCTGACAGGCACAAGGCTCCCGGGGATAGGTGGCTAATATATTCACATGCCCCAATGTTGAAGGTTTTTAGCAGAACGTTTCACCATTCCTTTCCCCTACCTCAACATTGACTAGCTTCTAGTGTTTTTATAACATACATACACACATATATGTTTAATCATTTTTCCAGTGCTATGGGTGGAATCTAGCACATATGTCTTGCAAGGGCTAAGCAAATACTCTATCACTGAGCTACTTCATCAGATCTTGTGTTTTTGAGACAAGGATTCACAATGTATTTCAGACTGACTCCAAACTTGTGATCCTCAAGTACTGGGATTGCAGGTGTGTGCCATTATGCCTAGCCCATGCAACATTTTTATGCAAATTCTAAACAAACACAAGCACATGCTTTTAAGGCATGTGAGTCTATTGTATTTGTGGCCAATAATAATGTTTTGAAGTGCGTTTTCTATATATACTCCAGAAATAATCTCACAGGACAGAGATTTACTCTCAGTAAATTTTTCCTCTGATTAAAAAGTGTGAATGGTATATTAAGATACTTTAGATTAACTGAGACAAAATATCTAACATACCACCTAAAGGTGGTATTTATTTTGGTCCCTTGGCTCTGTTGCTTCTGGGTGCATGTGGTGAAACAAAGCCTCATGATGGTGGCATGGGATGGGCAAGCTGGTTCATCTCATACCAGCTAAGACCGAGAGACTTGGAACCAAATATATTCTTCAAAGACATACCCCAGAGGCCCACTTCTTCCAGTAAGACCCTATCTTCCACAGTTTCCACCACCTCCCAACGGTCCACTCACTTAAGAATGTAAGACCTGTCTGATTGTATTAAAGTGTATTGATGGTTGTTCTGTCTGTTTTAGGCACAGGGTGGCAAAGAATGACGATGGCCACAGTCCAGGCGATGATTTTGGTCTCATAGATAGTAAGCTAGGGAGCAAATCCCTCTTCTGTGGCACAGGAACATGAAACCATCTTGAGTGGATGCTCAAATATCCTAATGGTTCCCTTTCTATTAATTTACAAAAGAAAAAACTGTGCCCTAAATAAGTCATGACTCCCTGTAAGTAGGAAAAGTCAAGTCATGATTCATATGATTCCAACAATATAGGAATTGTAAAGCAGGGATTCATTAGATTAATAGTCCTGGAAATGTCATTGGTATCAGTGCTATTTGGTGTTACACCTCAAAATTCAGTAAATTAGTATAAAAAAGTGGCTATATTGCACTTTCCTCATTTTTTTTTTGGTTGGCAAGTGAAAACTTGACATAAGCAGCCAATAATTTATTGGAAACCCATGAAATGAGCAAAAGAAATAGAAATGTCTTCACTGGAAATCCAAGGCTTAACTGAAATGTGGACCGTGTGAATATATCAACCATGAAGGGACATACAGTACTTTTTTAGTTTTTTGCTATGTGCCCAAAAGGAGATGAAATAGGATAGACCACAGTGCATGAAGGTTGTGAGGGAGGATCCTCTTCTTAGTCCCAAAGCACCTTTGCTTTAAGAAGAGGAGGTCAGTAGAAAAATAGTGAAGAAAGGTGATGTCATGCTCCAACCATGTCCTCTTGGAAGGGACATTTATGGCTCGTGGCCACCACCAGGCAAAAGTTAATCAGTTGGTCAATTCCTCCGCAACTGGTGTCCATGGCACTGAACGGGCTAGTTTTGGTAAAGTGCTGTGGCTGACTGCCCTGCCTCCAGACACTTCTCTCCCAGACATAGCAATATCCAGGCCCGCCTCACACGTGGAATCCAGTCTGGCTTCCAAGTCAAAGAGAATTGGAAAAATCTCATTTCTAATCAATTGAATATTGATTTTAGAGTATAATTCTCATGTGCTAATATTGTTTAATAATTTTATTCATTACTCCACATCTTGTATTTGCTAGGCAAGTACTCTACTGTTGAGCTATGTTTCCAGTCCTAGCTTTGCTTATTTTTATTGTCAAGGTAAGGTACAGAGGGGTCACCGTTATATTAGCAAATTAATAAGTACATTTTTCATCAAACTTGTTACCCCTTCCCTCATTTTTCTCCTACTTTCCCTCCTCCCCACTTCCAATTTGTACAGATCATTTCTAACATATTATCTGTGTATATTGCTGTTGCATTGGTTCCCCCCTTTAGCTTTGCTTTTTGAACAAATATTGCTTGTATAGTACAAAATTCAAGAGGGGCAAAAAATTGATCATTGAACTGGGCTCCTGTGGCTCACATCTATATTCCTAGCTACTCAGGAGACAGATCTGAGTTTGAAGCCAGCACAAACAGAAATGTCCATGAGACCTTTATTAATAACTACCAAAGAAGTTGGAATTGGAGCTGTGATGTAAGTGGTAGAGAGCTAACTTTGAGCAAAAAGGCTCTCAGGATTGGCATTAAAAAAAAAAAGAGGTAGAGCTGGGCGCTGGTGGCTCACGCCTGTAATCCTAGCTACTCAGGAGGCTGAGATCTGAGGATCACAGTTCAAAGCCAGACTGGGCAGGAAACTCGTGAGACTCTTATCTCCAGTAAACCACTAGAAAACCAGAAGTGGTGCTGTGGCTCAAGCAGTAGAGCACTCACCTTGAGTTGAAGAGCTGAGGGACAGCTCCCAGGCCCAGAGTTCAAGCCCCATGACTGACCAAAAAAAGAAAAGAAAAGAAAAAAGTAAAAAGAAGAATCCCTCATTGAAGAGCTAGGTTCAACCCAATCTGTCACTGAGCTACCCATGACAGGAATAAAAAAAATATTCCATAAAAATCCCTCTTTAATGTTGAAAAGGGTGACAGTGATCAAGATATATTGTATTCAGAAATTGCTTTGTTAAATAGCACCTCCTTTGTACGTACAACTACTTAAAAGGTAATTTTTCAAAAATCCCTCTTCCCACACTCCTGTTTACCACTTACCTGTTTCTAAGAATCTCCTGCTTTGACCCTGGTAACCAGCTTGATAAATGTCTTACCCATAGACCAAAGAGTTTTTATGCCAACTGCAGGCATGCATGAAAATATGCAATTTTATTCTTCACTTTGAGACATAATAGCTATCATGCTATGCACACTACTCTCTATCTTGTTATTTTTCCTTAAAGTATCCTAAGGATCTTTATTTATTCTTAAAACCATTTTTATTCTTGGTTGATATCTTCATTGCAGTCCCATTGATAGATGTGTGGGCTTTTCCCAATGCATTGTCACTGATAGTACAGTGGCCTTTTCACAACTCATGGGAAGTTACAGCTGTAGGACAAACTCTGCTGGAGTGGATTTCTGTGTCAAAGATTAATTTATAATTTGGCAGATGTTGTTAAATGTCCTTCCATAAGAGTCATTCCAGTTGCATCTGAATGTATACAACATGCGTGAATTTTTTTTTTTAGAGTCTGTGATGATAGTTAATGAAATTGTTTCAAAAGATACACCTGCCTAATACAAAGTCTCTCATGCATGAGGGTGCATTTGTACAATAGAGCTATTGAGTTTTAGGGATTCTCTGTATGAGAAAAATGGGGAAAGGTTCTCTGTTGGAAGGAAATGAACCCTTGTATCAGTCAGCCTTTGCTGTATGACCCAAGATCCAAATGTAATGGCTGAATAGCTCTTTATTTAGCTCTCTGCTCTGAACTCATGATGTAGATTGGGTTTAACTAGGTAGTTCTCTCTGTAGCCAGGCTTGGCTGGACTTGTTGGTAAGCCTGGTAGGGATGGTAGGCATAGGTGAGCTCTGCTAGAATGGGTTGATTACTTTTTCTACTCCATATGCCTACTTGTTTTCCATCTGGCTTGCCTAGGTTTTCTCTACAAGGCAATTTGTGGTTCAAGGACAGACAGAGGGCATATTCCCAATGTACAAGTGCTTTCTAAGGTGCTGGATTTCATTTTCTTTTTTTTTAATTTAATTTTATTTGTGAACATACTGTACAGAGGGGTTACAATTGCATGGGCAGGATAATGCATACATTTCTTACCAAGCATTGCAGCCTCCTCCTTTGTTTACCCTTCACATCACTTCCCAGCCTCCCCCTGGAATTCATTTTCTACTCTCATTGGCTTGAGCAAATCACATAGTCAGATCCATCAACAGTGTGGTAAAATAGTACCCACAGGATGCCTGAACAAATTGGATCCATTATTGTAATCAATCGATAAAGACCTAATGTTAATTCTCTGTGTTCAGTCTTCTTATTGATAAAGCAAGGCACTATATTAGAATTGGAAACGTTATGGAAGCAGCTGATCACAAGCTATAATTCTAGATGTATACGAAGCTCTTTTCCCTCGAAGGGAAATAGACTTGGATGGAGACAGGGCCCAAGTCACATGTGCAGGGCTGCCTGCAGAATGTGGGAAGGGGAGGGCTTGTTTCTGTGTTTTTTGAAAATAGATTTTTATTTTCCAAAGCAATTTGCCCTTCTTCACTCAAAGGGAGCTTAATGACCAGGTATCCCACTGGTATTGTGACACAACCCAGCAGGACCCGTTTGATCTTTGTTGATTTTGATGGCTAATGTGTCTCACTAGAGACAGCCAGCAGAACCAGGGTGTTCAGAAATGCACAAGAACAGGTGGGTAATTGGATTTAAACTTCCCAGGTGACAAGATTTGACTAATCAGAAATAGTCTGACTGATGCTTATCCTCCATCCAGTTTATTTATTTTTTATTTCATGATTGGGTTGACTTAACTGAGTCAGCCTGTTTTGGAGAGAATAAAAGGCTCTAATAAAACCCATGTAGCTAGTGCTTTGAGAGTGTAGACAGATAGGAGATGATGTCTTTGGGTCCCTGAGTCTATATCCAGGCCTGGAAGCTGTGAACTCTGACAGGAAGCAGGAAGAGAAAGAGAAGGGACTTATATTGAGTGCCTGCCGTATCCCAAACACTGCACAGGGCTCTGAATGTTTGGAGATGTGTAAGATGCATATGCAAAACCCACAAAATCATAGTGGAAGGAAGAAAAGGGAGAGCTGAGGGGGACAAAGAAGAAAAGGGACAAGAAAGGCAGTAAATTAAAACATTAAAAACAGAATGAGGATGGTGCCAAGGATAGCTACTCTGTGGGGCATATAAAGGGTTTCTCTTCCTTCCTGTTCTTTCTCTCTTTTCTTCTCCTTATTTATTCCTTGCTTTCTTTCTCTTTCTTTTTTTTGTCAGTTGTGGGGCTTGAACTCAGGGCCTCGGCACTGTCTTTGAACTCTTTTGTACCATTTTGAGTCACAGTGCCACTAACAGTATTCTGATAGTTAATTGCAGGTATAAGACTCACTGACTTTCTTGTCTGTGCTGGCTTTGAACTGCTCTCAGATCTCTGTCTCCTGAGTAGCTAGGATCACAGGTATCTGGCCTTTCTCTCTTCTCTTCTCTTCTCTTCTCTTCTCTTCTCTTCTCTTCTCTTCCTTCTCTCCTCTCCTCTCCTCTCCTCTCCTCTCTCTCTCTCTCTCTCTCTCTTTCTTGTCTTTGTTTTGTGCTAGTACTAGAGCTTGAACTTAGGTTCTCATATTCTCATTGGCTTCTTCTCTTAAAGCTGTGGTCTGCAACTTGAGCCATACTTAACACTTCTAGCCTTTTGCAGGTTAAGACAGGGGTATCATAGACTTGTCATTCCAGGCTGGCTTCAAACCTCAAACCTCAGATTTCAGCCTCTTGAGTAGTTAGGACTACAGATGTGAGCCTTCAGTGCCAGGAAGAATTTCCTTAACCACACTAGAAGTGTCTGGTTGGCTTCACTCTAGCAGCCAGCCCACAGAGTGCTAGAGCATTTGACCACTCCTGGGTATAGGGTGAGATCCACACACTATGGAGCATTTGTCTCTATGTCTGTACTATACCACAGTTCCTTTTTAGGTGTATATAAAAGCTTCTTTCTTTCTTTCTTTTTTTTTTTGGGTCTGGTCATGGGGCCTGAACTCTGGGCCCGGATGCTGTCCCTCAGCTCTTCAGCTCAAAGCTAATGCTCTACCACTTGAGCCACAGCTCCACTTCCGGCTTTTTTCTTTTTGCTTATGTGGTGCTGAGGAATCGAACCCAGGGCCTCATGCATGCAAGGCAAGCGCTCTACCACTGAACCACCTTCCCAGCCCCTATAAAAGCTTCTTTCTATAAAACTAGCCTCCTAAGTTTGCAATAGCCATGCAGAAAAGAATTGGGCAGTTTGAATGTTTTGCCATCTGATAAACTGAGACCAGAGACCTAGCACGCTTGGCTCACTCTGGCCCATGGAAAGATGCCCTGCACTGGGAGGCATTGGACAATCAGGTACTGAGCAAGCTGGGCATGGTGACCTGGGAAGGTTGGTGCTTTTCCCAGTGGGCCTACAGTGCCCACAGGAGGGAATTTTCTCTTTAAAAAACTCTTGATTTCAGTAGTCCCTTGGGACATGTGCATTTCTTCCTCCTCTTGAGAGTAAAAAAAGAAGAAAGGAAAGAAGAATTAAGAAGTGGTCCTCTGGGTCTGGCTTTTCTGTTAAAAGAAAGCACCAAAGCTAGCATTCAAGGACAAGGAGAATGGCCAGGGGCCCTGAGGTTAAGAAGGCCCTAGTTTGGCCAGCAGGTGGCAGCAGGTTGGCAGCAGGTGTTCAGGCCTTGGCAAGTGAGCTGTGAGCGGCCTCTGCTTCAGCCCCGCCACACTGGCCCATGGGGCGGCTGGCTCCAGTCTGGGTTTGCTCAAGTATCCAGGTATCCTGCTTCTACCTGCTCTGTGTGGAGCCCTAACATCAGTCACTTGCCATTCTCTTGCCAGGCAGCTGCCCTTCAATCTGTGTTGAGGAAGGTGACCCTGCCCAACACAGGACAGATCTAGGGTCCTGTTATCAACCCATCTAGGCCCTGCTGTGTGTGTGTGTGTGTGTGTGTGTGTGTGTTGAGGGGGTTGCTTGGTAGATTTTCTACTGAAAGCAGAAAAAGAGCCTGGCTAGGCAATCCGGATGAAAGCTCCCTCTCATGGAGGTTCCCTGACCATAGTGTTGAACAGTCCCTTGTGCAGGCTCATAAACATTCTGAGCAATCGTGAATGCAAGCCTCCCTCCCCGCTCCCCCCCGGGCATTACATCATGGCCCTTTGCCCCTGGAAGGCTTGCATGTGATCAACTAGCAATTGTATGTGCACTTAAACAGGCACCAGTCAAGGAGGATAAAGGAACATGGATAGCTCATGTGGGCAAAGTGGAGCCTCTAATTGGGGCTGTAGACTAATATGCCCTGAAGGCTGTTCAATGATCTCAAGAGTTGCTTAGTTTTCTCCTAGAGACACCTTCTTAACCCCAGGTGGTGCTCTCCCTTGGAACCCTTTCTGTCTAGCAAGAGCTCTGCATATATATTCAGTTGTGGGGGGCTTGGGCGCTGTTCCTGAGCTCTTTGGCTCAAGGCTAGTCCTCTACCACTTTGCCACAGTGGCACTTCCAGTTTTTCTGGTGGTTAATAGGAAATAAGAGTCTCAGGCATTTTCCTACCATGGCTGGCTGCAAATCTAAATCTTCAGATCAGCTAGGATTATAGGTGCAAGCCACCAGTGCCCAGCTTCTGCTTATATTTTTCTTCAATGAATCTTCACTGTTTTACTTCTGCCTCTGTGTCCATGGACTCATTCTTCAAAGCCATAGAGACAGTACCTAATAGAGGTGTTGTAGTTTTTCATATCCTGTTACCTCCCTCCCACCTCCAGCTCAGAGCCCACTTTACCCACTCTGTATGGCCGACTGTCAAAAGTGAAGAAGATGCTAGTTTGGGAGATTGACAGGAGATCTTTAAGGATTTCTATTTTCACTAATGTTTTATAAACATCCAGAAGCCTCAATCAGACTTCACCACATACTCAATCATCTCTTTGTTAGTCAGTGGGAGACCTTGGCATTGAGCAGGGTTTATATTATATGATATTGGCCTATGGGATATGCAGATGCTTACCTGCCTTTTTGTCTTCTCAAAGTTGCCCAGCCTACTCTTGGAAATCATAATTCACTCTCTTTCCAGTTCATCTTAATTAAATTGGGTTCAGTACTATTCATTACTTAATAACTGTTATTATACTCCAGCAGTGAAGTGGTAATTGTCATAACTTTTCTCTTAGAGCTATGTATTTGTAAGTGACAGAGTGGCTGTGATAAATCATAAACTCGGCAGTAGAGCAGAGGTCGCACAGTCTTTGGAGTCACACTGACCTGGGTTCAAATCCTGGCTGCAGCACTAAAGAGCCCTGTCATACAGAGCCAATGGCATGACTGCAGTTTGAAAGTGAGGCAGGATAAATTGAGGAAAATGAGGCCTGGTGAAAGCAACTCAGAAACATGGTCTTTGGAAGCATATAAGCACCATCTATGTTCCAAAGAAAAGCAACCAGATACATTTCTTCCTGAGAGATGCATTTCTCACCCTAAGAATTAACATTTGTCTGGCAGGATGTATGCGTTCTTGAGAGAAATACTCTCCCCAAACATAAGCAACCTCCTACCCAAAATGCAGACAATAGGACCTTCCTTATCTGAAGGATAGGCATCTCTTTTTTATGGCAGGATGCACTCTTGCCTGGAAGAAATGCTCAAAATATCCAGAAACTCAGAAAGTCACACCAGGAGTGATTAGAGCAAAGATAAAAAACCTAGCATGGCATATGTAAAGTCACCCCCTGCCTTTACCATATAAATACCCCTAATAGCCAAGGAGCTGTCTATCTCTGTCTCTTCTTTAGAATACCCATACTCTGCTAGAGTGTGTCTCTGCCTTTCTGCTTGTCTGTTTGTCTGCATTTTGTCTGCTTGTCTGCTTGCTTGCTTTCCTACTTAATAAAGCTCTGCCAAGTTTACTTACCATTTTGACTTGCCTAGAAATTCTTATTCTGTGATCAAAGTCAAGGACCCTAAGTGACTAGGACCTGAACTCAGGGCCTCTTTCTCTTGCCTGGCTTTTACACTCAAGGCTGGCACTCTACCCCTTGAGTCACACTTAACCCTTCCAGATTTTTGTGGTTAAAGATAAGAACCTCTGATTTGTCTGCCCAGGCTGGTTTCAAACCATGATCTTCAGATCTTGGCCTTCTGAGTAGTTAGGATTACAGACATGAGTTACAGGACCAGGCATTTAGTCTGCCTTTTTATGTAACCTCAGGTCCTGCACAGAGTAGTTGCCTGCACTGACTTAGGAAATGAACAACTGAATACAGGCAGGAATGGGGTTGAATCCCACTTTCTCAGACTCCAAACCCAAGGGTTTTTGACCACAACATGCTGCAGCAGAAGAAAGACAGGGGTGAGGAAAGATTTTGGGGGTAATGACTGCAGCTACAAGGTGCAGCTAAAATATCAATGTCCTCTTGATACCCCAAAAGTGAGAGGTGTGGTACAGAGGGAGGGCTGTCAATACCCCTGCCATGGTCAAGTTCAAGTACCAGAGAAATAAGTCCACTTTGTCCTGAAGCAGATCTTGGCAACACATCAAAGCTTTTCTATGTCAGTTCAGGGTGCATGCTCACACTGCATTTCACAATTACTTTCTGCGTGTGTATCATGACTCAAACTCCCTCATCTATCTCCTGCCCACAGACTGAGCCCTGAAATCCCACCATGAACCTTGTCCCCTTTGCTTTGATACTTTGAAGCTGGGACAAAACTCCTCTTCCTCAGGGACAGAATGACTGTTTATGCCATAAGCAGACTTTGGTACCCTAAGGGAAACCAATTGTGACCTCAGATTTCCCACAAGTAAAAGGAAGCTGGGAGGCTATCATGTGACAGGCCATCCTCCCGGGACTTGATTCTCAGGGGAATCCATCTGCATGGATGGGCAGACAGCCCTGCTTACCCCAAAGCCATAATTCTACACAGTTCCACTTGACTGAACAATGATGAACAAAAGCTTGTTAACTTCATAACCAATGCCCTTCATTTCCATCTTTACTTCCTTTTCTGAACAAACAGACCCCTTAGACACCTGCTGGGAGTTTCTGCAAGGTGGTGGAATAGAAGGAAAGGCTGAGTCTGATTGTGATCCACTGAGTTCACTGTCACCACCAAATCAGGAAGGGCAGCTTTGCTCTATCCTCAGAAACCCACTCTCGTCAGCTCCCTCTCAAACCAGCCGTAGATGGAAAACTGTGAATTGTCCCGACCCTTGTCATACACATTTAGAAATACAAATTTGTGGTTTTGAAAAATCATGGATAGCTTGTTTCTTTTTTAAGGAAACATAAATTATTCTAGACCAAAATCTTAGTAGAAATGGAGGAAAATAGAAATCAAATATCAGGATCTATCATTTATTTTCTAGACACTGTGCTGAATTTTACTTATATTTCATCCATTCCTCATAACAACACTGAGGGTAATTACTTATATCTGTGTTTTTGTCACCAGTTGCAGGTGAAGGTTTGTGAAGATTTCCTTTAAAAGTGGGGGACTCTTCACTTAAGGTCCTTGACTTCGATTGCAGAATACATACACATATACACTCACACACACACGAACACATACATTGCACACACACCTCACTGTGTTCAGGGGGAGCACATACCATGGAGAATCCTAAGATGGTTGAGAGTCTTAGTCCTGAGCAAATGACATTAAGCTGAAATATGCAGAGAGGACAGATGAGAAGGTAGGTGATAGGAAAGAGCAACGTGAGAGAGAATAGCATGTTCAAAGGCCCTGTGTCAAGGAGGAGCTTGATCCAGAGTACAGTCACACTGGCTTATTACCACCTTCTCCAAATGATTAAAAAAGAATCAAGGAAACAAGCAGTCAGTATGGAATACTTTTACCAGGGCTGACATACATTCATTTGATTATTATTAAAAGCATTACCAAATTTTGCTCCCCTGGCAATGAGTGAATGGTCTGGAAATTAGATGATTTATCACCAACTAGGATCCAGGAGGCCAGAAGACCCCATGTGGAAGGTGGGATCACTTTCCCACGCTTCCTCCTTCAACTCTTCCCATCTGGCCTGAAAAATGATAAGAGGTGGAACTGTGTTACTTAGCAAACAGGGAGCTGGCAGGTGGCTGTTATCTCAGTTACTCGGAGACCCCGGCTGTATGAACGAAGGTTTTCTGCTGTCCCCCCTTCTTGGTCAAAAAATGATTGGTTCCTTCCTTCCCCCCAGCATGCAAAGACCAAACAACTGGATGACATCTCAGCTGTGGGCCTCAACTGAGCCTTAATTATTCACCGGGTCTGGATGAATTATTCAAGTGGTTTACCAGTAAAACAAGAGCCCAAGGGGATAGTATTTGGCACAAGGGGCAGCATTCACTGTCCCTTAGGATTTACTGCCTGCCTGGGCAGAAGATCTTGTTCTACCCTGTCTTGCACTTGCCCCGCCCCCCCCCATCCCAGGGCTGCACTGCCTGTGGGCATCAGCGAGGACTGAAAATGTTCCAGCACCAGGAAGAGATGGGGCCACACACCCTGTGCCCAATGGCCTGTGGTTTCCAAGGCCAGACAAAGTTGGCCTCAAATTTGCTAGCTCCTCCTGCTCTTCCTCCTCTTCTTTTTATTCCTCCTTTTCTTGTTCTTCTTTCACCCTCTTCTTGGCATTATTTCTTTACTCGTTTCAGTTTATCTTTAAGTGCTACAAAGGAGTTTTAATTAAAAATGTCAGTTTGTGAGAACAATGCATCTGTTCAAAAATATTTTTTTAATTGCTGGGCACCAGTAGTTCATGACTATAATCCTATCTACTCAGGAAGCTGAGATCTGAAGATTCTGATTTGAAGCTAGCCCAGACAGGAAAGTCCGTGAGATTTTTTTTTTATCTCCAATTAACTACCAAAAAGAAAAAGAAAAAGTAGCTGAAAGTGGAGCTGTGGCTCAAGTGGTAGAGAGCTAGTCTTGAGCAAAAAAAGCTACATGGCCCTGAGTTCTAGCCCCAGGACAACTACTTTTAGTAGTTGTATAAAAGAGCTGCCATTCAGCAAAGCACTTTATGAGTACAATGCGTCTTGATCAATGTCACCTCTTCCATCATTCTCCCTCATCTCTCCCAACACCACCCATCCCCTCAAGTTATCTAGTTCTACTTTCGTATATGTCATTGAATGTTATGATTACATTTAGGCAGCCTTTCTCTGCCCATCCATCTACTCCTTCCTCTCAACCTTACCCTGCCAATATACGCTCCAGCTTCCTGGTACTCATTTTGTTAAAAATTGTAAGTTAGTTGTTCAAAAGAGTATTTGTTCACATACCATACTTCAGTGAATGTGTTTGTATAAATATGCATATGACCCATATATGTTACAGATTTGTAATTTACATCTAGCTGCCACGAAGACTATAGGTTGTCAGGATTTCTCTAGACTGGCATCTTGGTGGTTGTGGTGAAGTGTGTTCACTTGCAGATCATCCCAGTATGGGATTAGAGATGGGCAAGCTCAAGAAAGAGAGTCAAGACCCAACAGACAACTCCCGCAGGATGACCAGAGTAGTGGCTCAGGGTCTCTGCCCAAGATCACCTCCTCACCCTTGTACCATGTCCAGGAGAGGCTGTTCATCTAAAGCAAGCATGAGGAGACCCCGTTACCACATGTGGTACTAATGCCAACATTACTGAGCCTCACACTAATTCATATTTATCCTGGTGGTCCTCCAGGACCCTTAGTATCCCTCATCATTTCCTCACACATACACACCCAGCCAGACATATTGTTGGAATATGTCTCCATGTTCTGAAATCAGAAAAATGCCTGGGGCTGGACCCAAGAGAGTTCTGAACCAACCCAAGGCTGGAGGAAGGGATGGGAGCTGGTTTTCACTTCCGGACTGCACGTTGGCCTCTGTCCTGGAAGTTCAGTGAGGCTCAGCTGTGGTATGGCAGGTACTTCAAATGTCCTCCTGCTGAGATGCGAGAGCAGGTGAGTGGATCTCAGAGCAGCTCTTGGAAGACAGAGAGCAATGGGGCCTCTCTTCCTTCCTGGAAGAGCTTGGGGTTCGGGGGAGGATTGAGGCTCAGGCTCTAGGGAGTATGTTTGCCTGTACTGTGGACAGAGGATACTGCCAGTAAGACCCCCCCTTTCCGTCTCCTTCATCCTTAGCTGAACCTTGATATCTCCATTCCTTGGGATTCCACTCCACCCCCTCCCATATGCTTTGTGTGTCAGCAGATCTTCAGGTCTCAGCTTGTTTAAAACAACAAGAACTCAATGTTTATCAAGAGTGTTGTCTTTTGCCAGTGTCTTTAAAACACTGTCTTACTTAATCCTAAAAATAACTGGATGAATTGGGTGATATGGACACCATCATCCTGGCCTTTTCCTTCTTTTCCTTTTTTGAGGAGAAAATTTGTGGTGTGTGTGTGTGTGTGTGTGTGTGTGTGTGAGAGAGAGAGAGAGAGAGAGAGAGAGAGAGAGACTGCTCACTGTCCCTTAGCTTTTTACTCAAAGCTAACACTCTACTACTTGAGTTACAACCTTAAGTTTCCAGCTTTTGGGTGGCTAATTGAAAATCAGTCTCATGGTCTTTTCTACCAGACTGTTTTTGAACCATGATCCTCAGATCTCAGCCTCCGGAGTAGCTAATATTACAGGAGCAAGCCACCAGCACCTGCCTTCAATGAGGAAATTGAACTTGGCAGGCATTTACATCCTCAAGGTCACACAGTCTTCCACATTTGAACTCCAGCCCCTCTGACTCCCAGGCCCCAGTCTCCTGCTAAGGCAGTGCTCGCTCAGCTTCAAATAATGCAGTAGCAGGCTCAAGGGCAGGCACAACTCTGTCCCTGTGTCCCAGGGTTGGTGCCTCTGGGCTGCTTTGTGAACAGGCAGTGTGTGAACGCAAGGCCCCCAGCATTAGCACCTCCTCCTAGCCTGCTAGTTTCTTCAGGGCACAGGCTGTGTCTTCCCCAGCTTGTGTGTTCAGTTCCTGGCATCTAACAAACATCTACTGTGGATTTATGGACCAAGAAGCACCGAAAGAGGAAGACATTAGCTCCTGAAGTGGGCACCTCACCCTGGGGCATCATGCGCCCTGACAGGTACTTGTACCCAAGTTTCATGGGTTTTAGTGTTCAGCCAGGGACTTCAGAAAGATGTCAATTTTCATGGACTTTCTATATGCAAGCTTCATCGTTCAGACAAGTGCCACAGAGATGATACAAAGAAAAATTGTCTTTACTGCCAGGTACAGCCCTTGTCTAGTACCAAATATGAAAGGAAATAAGGAAGCACTCATCATCCTCGCTATGGGAACCTGAGCAGAGCATGCTATTCAGCTTCTCCTGGCCTCAGCTTCATGAGTTCTGAAATGGCAATCATTGTGAAATGTTCACCCTCTAGATTTATGATTGCAGCTTCGGTCATTGGTTGCTCCCTAAGGACCTCAGCATTTTTAAGAGAAACCCCATTCTTTTTGGAGCATTTACTTATTCTCTGGCACTTCAAGATGCTCCAAAAACATTGTATTGTACTTTTCCCACCTTAACCATGGAACTAATCACTTCCCCAATGGCTCAGTTCTTTTTACTCAAGAGCAATATTTAGAAACCAAGAGTCGGCATCAAGATATAGATGTATGTATACTAACTATGTATACACACATTTTGTGTTTATCATTTGTATATCTTTCCAAATAGGAAAAAAACTGTGAGTCTGTACTGATACCAGAGGGCTCATTCCAACCTTTCTCCTTTACTAAATCATAATCCTTTGAAAAATATTACAACTGGCCTGGTAATCATGGCTCACTTTTATAATCCTAGCTACTCAGGAGGTTGAGATCTGAGGATCAAGGTTCAAAGCCCACTAAGGCAGAAAAGTTCATGAGACTCTTATCTTCAATTAACCAGCAAAATGCCAAAACTGGAGCTGTGGCTCAAGTGGTAGAGCACCAGTCTTGGCCAAGAGTTCAAGCCCCAGAACTGGCATACACACAAAGAATATTATTATAACTGATCTATGTTGCCTCACTTTCCCACACAGCAGTGTAGCACTGTGTTATCTTGGTTATCTGTACAATCCATTGCTTCCCCTGTAACCACCACATTTCCTTCCCTTCTTTCTCTCTCTCCCTTCCTTCCTTCCTTCCTTGCTTCCTTCCTTCCTTCCTTCCTTCCTTGCTTCCTTCCTTCCTTCCTTCCTTCCCTCCTTCCTTTCTTTCTCTTCCTTCCTTCCTTTCAATTTATGCAGAAACCGAATTTATTATGCACATATGAGGCTGTGTAAGGAACACAGAATATATAGAGAGTATCAGAGTGAATTTCTTACAACCTCTTTGATAAATATTTGATTCTAAATCACACTTTATAACGCAAAGATAACAAGTATGAGAAAAATAACTTAATATGACTTATTGATTGTCTCCTCTGTTAGGGTCTCACTCCTAAGCTACCAATAGCTGTAACACTGAGCTGTAATTTACTGAGACTTTAAATACCCCACAACCTCTCAAACCAACCCAGATAAGCATGTATGCTAAGGAGAAACATTGTTCTTATGATTCAAACTCAAGATGGTAGAATAAACTGCATCAGAGAACCTGTTTTCTTTTTGAACATTTAAAAATATTTTTAATAAGTTGTATAAAGAGTTTTTATTTCAACATGTTTGTTTGTGAGTATAATGCATCTTGATCAATGTCACCCCTTCCATCATTCTCTCTCATTATTCGCAACCCACCCATCCATTCAAATTGCTTGATTCCATTTTCACCTAGGTACACTGAATATTATGGTTGTATTCAGTCAGTCTTCTATATATTTATTATTCTGCAAATTGGTTTTTACAATTTTTTAAAAATCTGAGTGGGCACTGGAGGATCATGCCTATAATCCTAGCTACTCAGAGAGTTTGAAACCAACCCAGGTTTCCTGATTGGATGGTCCAAAGTTCAAGCTTCAGTATCAGCATCAATAATAATAATAATATGAAAACAAGAGAAAAAACTTGTCAGTTACTAGACAAAAAGAAAAATAACTACTTCAATAAATGATAGTCAAAACTTTATGGCACAAAAATTGACTGGACTGAAATTTTAATATTAGGAATGAGATCAAAGTTTTAGGAACAACTAGG
Source organism: Dipodomys ordii (assembly GCF_000151885.1). Taxonomy (NCBI): domain Eukaryota; kingdom Metazoa; phylum Chordata; class Mammalia; order Rodentia; family Heteromyidae; genus Dipodomys; species Dipodomys ordii. The sequence continues at coordinate 4,567,849 of NW_012267248.1, forward strand.
ATTAAGTTCTTCCATGAAGCCTGGAGCCAGAGAAATATTATTCTGTATGTAAATTGAGACTGGGAAAATTCTGCCCCTGACTTGTAATATGAGCAGGAAGCAGGTCTCTGGCCCGAAGCTGTGGGAAGAAGTGATATAAATTGCAAGCAATTGAAAGTTGTCACTTCTAGTGAATGTTGCCGTTGTGGCCAGAATTTTTTTAACACTACTATTTCTAACAGAAAAGTAGTCTAGTTCTGGAATCATTTTAGAGGCAATAGAGTAACAGTCTTACAAGAAGTCCTAGCAAGCTTGAATACATGTAAGACCTTTGCAGTGAGAATTCCACTAGAGATTAACTCACAGACAAAAATCGCAAGACATATAAAGGACTGAGATCAAACATTGGCATAGAACTACTGACAAGATGGCCCAAAAAATGAAAGAAAAGGTATATGAGGATCTATGGGTGACTGAGCAATCTATACATGACTTTTAGATGAAGATGGAATCAAATATGTAAAATAAGAATAGGACCATGTTTAAAAAAAATAACATTGGACTTGAAAATTTGCCAAAAAGGAAATTTAGAAAAAGAAACTATGGTAATTTAAACTATCATTTCAACAGACAGGTTGAACAATAGCTTTACAGGCAACTGAGGAGAGAATTAACAGAAAGGGATAGTTGAAGAAATAATTTGAAATGCAGCACACTTGTGATAAAGATGTAAAACAGAAAAATGTAGTCAGAAGACATGGAGGATAGGTATTGAAAAGTTGAAAAGTTTGTCAAATCCCAACAGGGTGAGGGTGAGGGGAACTAACAAAGAAGATAATGCAGATGAAAATATGGAAAACTAAACAAAAAACCTTAAAATTACTGAGGAAAACTTACTGAAGAAAAATGACATCAGATTCCTCATTAGCAATGATAAATGCCCAAAACAGAATTATATCTTTTCTTTTTTCTTTTATTTTTTTTGGGGGGGTCTGGTCGTGGGGCCTGAACTCTGGGTCTGAGTGCTGTCCCTCAGCTCTTCAGCTCAAGGCTAGCTCTCTACCACTTGAGCGACAGTGCCACTTCCGGCTTTTTTTCTTTTTGCTTATGTGGTGCTGAGGAATCGAACCCAGGGCCTCAGGCATGCAAGGCAAGCGCTGTACCACTGAGCCACCTTCCCACCTCCAGAATTATATCTTTTAAATGATAAGAGAAAATAATTAAAAACATAGATGGCTATCGCTCACTGGTAAACTGTATCAGTCAAGAAAGTGAGTGAAATAATACATCATTGTCAAATTATTAAAATCTAGGAGATCTGACTATTGATCTCTCGCTCAAATGACTACTAAAGATTACTTTGTCAAAAAGAGGAATGAGTCCAAAATTGCTGGGAAATTTACCTAAAAAGTGATTCTTTTTTCATGTGTGTGTGTGTGTGTGTGTGTGTGTGTGTGTGTGTGTGTGTGTGTGTATCTCAGCCTCCCGAGTATCTAGGACTACAGGCATGAACCATCAGTGACTGAGCATAAAATTGATTTTTAAAAAATTAGTTATAAGAGATTCTGGGAAAAAAGGGTATAAGCATAGCTAAGTTTTACTACCAGACAACAGTAACACAGAAACTGGAAGAGCAGGGCTGGGAAGGTGGCTCAGTGGTAGAGCGCTTGCCTTGCATGCCTGAGGCCCTGGGTTCGATTCCTCAGCACCACATAAGCAGAAAAAAAAAGCTGGAAGTGGCGCTGTGGCTCAAGTGGTAGAGTGCTAGCCTTGAGCTGAAGAACTGAGGGATAGCGCCCAGGCCTAGAGTTCAGGCCCCACTACGAGACCCCCCCCCCAAAAAAAAAAAGAAACTGGAAGAGCAGTTATATGTCCTTGACTTTTTGAAGACTGTGATAAAGTGGATTGTTTTTGCTTTATCTAAAATATAAATGCTAAATAATAAAATGTGAATAACAAAAAGAATAAAAATAATAAAGGGAACACGACTCAAAGGCAAGAAAGAAAAACAAAGAAAAGAACCATGGTAAATATAAAATATGAAAGAATTTGGCAGAAATGAGACTAAATGCATTAGTAATATGATAAATGTGAATAAACTAAACTATTTCAAAACTAGAAATTCTCAAATTGGATTTGAAAAACCTACAGCTGGTCAAGTGATATTTGTAAGAAATACAATTCAAACTTAATAACCATAAAAGACAGCTGTTACATCAAAGAAAGGTAATATAACAAAATAAATATGAGGGGGAGGGCTGGGAAGGTGGCTCAATGGTAGAGTGCTTGCCTTGCATGCATGAGGCTCTGGGTTCGATTCCTTAGCACCACATAAGCAGAAAAAACCAGAAGTAGTGCAGTGGCTCAAGTGGTAGAGTACTAGCCTTGAGCTGAAGAGCTGAGGGACAGCTCCCAGGCTCAGAGTTCAGGCCCCATGAACGACAAAAAAATATGAGGGGGAAAAACAATGTAAAAAGAGCATGAATAAGACACTATGTTGAAAGCGATCTTTACAACTTCGGCGAGGGGGAGAGGGAGGAGTAGTTGGGGAGGTGGGGAAGGAAGGAATGGTAGAGGAAAAACAAAGGAGGAGGCAACAATGCTTGATAGGAAATGTACTCATTACCTTACTCATGTAACTGTAACCCCTTTGTACACTATTTTTACAACAAAAAACGTAAAAAAAAAAGAGCATGAGTAAGATGTCAATAAACGATCAAAGAAATACTCAAACAAGAAGTCATAGAACTGGTGAATTTGTATATTTTTAAAACATAGCAACCAACTATATAAAGCAAAAAGATACAGAATTGCAAGGGAAATTTCAAAGCTCACGGTAGTAGCTGGAAGATTTAAGGAGCATGTCAGACACCTTCAGTTTTCCTCTTTTCCTCTGACTAACAGAGCACCATGCTGAGGGGGCAGGGAGTCAATTGTTCCAGGAAGGCCTGGTAGGGGCATTGCGAAGAAATTTCTATCTAGATTTCTCAAGATTTTTTTTTAAGTTTATGAATGTCAAGAGTTTCCCAATTACCTTGTTTTATAAGTATTCTGTTGATCATTTTTCTTCCTCCTAATGTGAATGAACAAGCAGAGAAAGAGCACTGCTCAGAGACCTCTTTCACGTGAGAGCCCCAAAATACAGATTGGTATTGTCCAAATCAGCTCAGGGGAGAAGATGGGGGCAAATGTCTATGACACTGAGTGGGCAATTGACTTAGCAGAAGCCATAGTCCATTGTGGTAACCAAATACTGAGCCAAATGAGCATAGAACAGCTGAGGCTGAGTGTGTCTCTTCCCCCAACTCTACCCACCTCCTTCTACTCCTCCTGTGTCCCTATCACTCCATCCACTCCACGTTCCAAAGTATGTATAATAATCTACTGTTGGTGTTTAGAAGGGTTTTCTATCAAGACTATTTTTATTACTTTTCTTAGAAATAAAGTCTTGCAAGGCTTCTTTTCGAGGCTTTCTTTGGGCCTTGTTGCCTAATTTTAAATTTGCCAGGCTCACTTGTGAAAATGAGGACAGTTTCCCTGCTCTTTATTTTTGTGGTCTTCTTAGTTTTATTTCTCACACTGCATTTGTGCTTGAGGGAAACATACCTCTGAGTTGTTGCCGTGGAAACTGTGGAACTGTCTCAGTGGAACAAATCTGAGTCCTGTAAATAAATAAAAGAGGGTAAATGTGAGGCATAACACCTATAGCCATATTCACTTTATCTCTTATCAGTAATGTGTCATATCAAAAGCTACTCTGGCTCTTTTTTTTTGCAATTTTTTTTATTACCACTCTGGTTCTTTGTAAGTTCTTGGCAGATTTAGTCACATGGAGCTTGCATTCACACAGAGAACACTCTAGAATCAAGTGCTGTGGCTATGTAAATATATCTGCTCTCAGTTTGTCTTGTGTTAGCATTCAAAGCGGGCCTATTCCAATATTCACACCCACATGCATTCCCTGGCCCACTTTCTGGGTGTTGGTCTGATACCATCTAGAGGTCTTGAGTTCTTTCTCTCCACTAAATAAAGAATTATGAGGCAGGAAAAGTGAGAGCAGAGAAAGTTTATTTGAAAGCATAAGGTACCAGGGGACAACTGAGGAAAAGTCTCCTTAGCTCTTTGCATGTTGGTACAAGCCCCCAACCTGGTCTCTCACTCAACTGGGAGGATTATTTTATGCCATAAGAGGTTTTATCCACCCGCTTGGGTGGGGGGAGGGCAGAGGACGTGGAAGAAGAGGGGGAAGAGATGGAGGAGGAGGAGACTTCTCTGTGTAAGAGAGAAATCAGTAGCTCAGTATAGGCTCATGAGGTTCCTTTTATAGCCCTTTTGGTGAGTCTCAGCTGCTTTGGTATCCACTTGGGTCACTGTTCCCTAAACCGAAGGGGAGAGACACCTGTCCCCTGAGTGGATCTGCTCTAGGGTCATAACAGGCTTTACTTTCATCAGAACCATTATCTTGGCTTTCTGGGGTCTTGAAGAGGAAGGACCATTACCTCCACTGGGCCTCCTCTGTTTCCACTTTCCCAGGGTCCCTAGGAAGGGAAGGGTTGTTAGCTCCACCAGGTTGCTCTCTCTTCTTCTCTGTCTAATCTTTCCCCTTTTGCCTTTTGCTTTTTGTCAAAGCAATATGAACTTGATTATCTCAAGACTTAGTTCCCTAAAGCTGTGTTGCTATGAAAATTATTGTGCATATAGACGGTCCCATCTGGTCACAGTCAGGTCGCCTTTTCCATGACTTCATCACCAGTTTATCTACCTTTCTATCTACTTAGAGGTTGTCAATGTTATAAGCCTGAGGATTTTTCTCTCAATCCCCCACACCAGAGATGCACTTGTTCTGGGTGACATAGTTGTCTCCTCCCCTGGAAACCACTGTGCTACTACCCTGGGCTTCAAACCATACAACCTGGCATCTGTTAAAGCTTCTGCTTTGAACAAATAATTACAGATATGATTTTTCAGCAATAAGGAGAAATTCCCCAGGGGAATGTCTCAAAACTCTTTTGACAATAGGGAGGGAGCATTGGTCAGGTACTGCTGAAAAGAAACATGATGAGCAGAGCATCTTATCACATGCTTTGTGATATCCATGGAAGTCAGAGGTCATAGAGGAGGTGGGGACAGCAGGGGCTTTTGGTCTTACCTAATGGCATAAGCTCTTTGTAGTTAAGACATTCCAAGAGAAAACTCCATTGCCTTGCAAATTACATACAGTAAGATATGAGGGAAACAAAGGAACCTTTCTCATCCAAACAAATCATCTTGATGAGAAAGGGGAAGAAGATACTAAAGTGATTTTGAAAAACAGGATTATAGATTGCAGTCAAGAGTACAAATTAAATAGAATGTGAGGCGTTAAATTGGATCTGGGAATGGAAAAAATACATAGTATGGAAGCAAAACAAAATAAAAACCTGTAGTTTCTTTAGCAGTAATGTGCTAGTCTTTTTTTTTTTTAATTGTGAGAATACTGTACAGAGGAGTTACAATTACATGGGCAAGATAACGAGTACATTTCTTATCAAGCATTGCTGCATCCTTTTTGTTTCCCCTGCCCATCCCTTTCCATATTCCCCCTTCCTCCCCCCACCTGATCCTCCCCCCCCACCAAAGTTGTAAAGTTCGTTTTTTGACATAACGACTTGAACATCTCAAGGTTGCAATGGGTCCACCTGTATCCCTAGTTAAATGATTTGTTTTTGTCCTTCCCCTCCACAAATTATACCAACATCAAATACCGTGAGAGCAGGGGTTATACCGTGGGGGAGGGACATACAAAGCAACATAGAAATCATCTTATAAATATGTTAGAAACAATTGCATGAAAGAAAAAAAAACATTTGAATACTAATGTGCCAGTCTTATTGTCTTGGTTTTAGAGTGTAATAGTTATACAAGATGCTTGCATTAGGAAGTGTTCACAAAGGGTGAATGCAAACTCTATGCATTATCATTTCAACTACTCTGTAAATCTAAAGTGATTCTGTAATATAAAGATATTTTTAAAAAGCAAACAATGGTCTGTGCAGTGACTCCTGCCTAGCTACTCAGGAGGTTGAAATATAAGGACTCAGACTCGAAGCTAGCCTAGGAAGAAAAACCCATGAGACTCAAGCTGGAAGTGGAGCTATGACTCAAATGGTAAAGAACCAGCCCTGAACAAAAAAGCCAAGCAATTTTGTAAAACCCTGAATTCAAGCCCCAGTACTAGTACAAAAAAATTAAAATAAAAAATAAATAGTAAACAATGAAAGCACAGGAACTATATTGTCCAAGGAGAACAGGAGACAGACAATAACCTATAATGATGGGGCCAGGAGGCATCTTCATTCTACTTAAACAGAATAGAAACAGTAGGTATTACTATGTCGGTACACTACCTAAAAGGAAACATCTGCTTCTTCACTTTGGGGTGGTGGTGGAGGTATCAAATAAGACTGAGGGAATGAAAAGAAAGGTAAACAAGAGGACTGCATGCTCTCTTGCATGACAGCTTTCTGGCCAGGATAAACTTCCATCCAATAAGATGATCTTCAAGAAATGGTGAAAATAGGATAAGAACCAGAAGCTTAGAGATGAACAGATTAATCATAGATGCTATCTATAATTTTGCATTCTAGGAAAGACTGACACAAACAGGTGACTTGTTCATGACTACATAGAGAGAGAGAAGAGATCCCAGTAGCCAACTTGGGACCACACAATAGCAAGACCTTCTACTACAGATCTTCTTTAGACAACATCTCTCTCTTCTCCTCCCCTTCTCTCCCCTCCCCTCCCTTCTCTTCCCCTCCTTTCTCCTTTCCTCTCCTCCCCTCTCCTCTCCTCTCCTCTCCTCCCCTGTCCTCTCCTCTCCTCCCATCTCCTCTCAGTTTGCTGAGAGATTTGGTCATGAATGGTGGTTGGATTGATCAAATACTTCTCTGTCTATTGAGATGATCACATCTGAAACCGAGTAAAAGCTACTTATGTCCAAGAGATTTGTTTTGCTTTTAAGAGCATTTAAGGAGACACAGTATATGTAAAGAAAACAACATAGCCTCTGACACCAGATAAATCTTCGTAAGTTATAGTAGATACCATTTAATTACCAGTGCTTGCAAGTATCCACATCTCCCGCCTCCTCCCCAGGGCTGTGGATGTGTGCACAGGACACACAGAGCACATTTGCAGCTTGTTGGCTCCCAAGATTTCTCTACAACCTGGATTTCCTGACTGAGGCGTTCTGGCTCTGAGGGCTTTCCTCCATCTCCCCTGAGCTGGCCTCATCTGAGCACAGGAATTTGGTAAAAGGCGAAAGATTTATACGATCTGAAGAGAAACCAGAGTATTGAGCACAGGAATTTGGAAGGGCTAGCCACCCTCACAGCCTACCTCTTAATGTGGACTGTTTATCTCATCACCATCTCTTATTGTCCCTTCCAACCCAATGTGTCAACCAGGATGCCTTCAATTGCAAACAACAGAAAAACAAAGCCAAGCCAAATCTCTAGTTCACACAAACAGGAAGCCTGGAGCAGAGCAGGAATCTTTGCTTCATAATGATCAAATCCAATGACATCACCAAGAACTATGTTCTTCCACATATCTCTTCTATAGTCTTTGGGGTCAATCCTGTGCTGATTGTTTTGTCTCCTTTGTGTGTATTGGAACTGGCAACAATCCCAGCCACATGTGAGTATACGCTCAGTGGAGAGCATGTTTCCTCTAACTACAAACAAGAGGCCTCCCTAGGCCTCATGGGATGACTTGTCATACTCCCTAATATCTACCACAATGGGAAAGCCAGTTGGGAACTGGCTCAAGCCTGAATTCTGTGTGTGTGTGTGTGTGTGTGTGTGTGTGTGTGTGTGTGTGTGTGTGTGTGGTTTGTCTGTGTGTTTGTGTGTGCTGGTATTGGGGCTTGGACTCAGGGCCTGGACACTGTCCCTTAGCTGTTTTGCTCAAGGCTGGTGCTTTGTCACTTGAGCCACAGCTCCATCTTTGTGTCTTTTTCTGGCTAATTGGAGATAAAGAGTCACACTTTCCTGCCCTAGCTGTCTTTGAAATGTGATCCTCAGATTTCCTTGAGTAGCTAAGATTACAGGTGTGAACCATCTGTGCCCTGCTAGGCCTGGATACACACACATGCATATATAGAATAAATATTATATATTATAAAATCTTTAGGTAGTTATACAAAGGAGTTGTTGTTCAACAATGTAGTTTATGAATACAATGTATCTTGATCAATGTCAACCCTTTCTGCATTCTTACCAATCCCTTCCTTCACTCTTCTTACTTTTGTAGGATATGCATTGATTTTTTTTCTGCATTCTCCCTTCCTTCTTCTCTTTATTCATCTACCCCACTCTCCTTGACCCCACCCCTCTCAAGTAATTCTTAAACTCAAAACTGGAAAGAGAGAAGAGCTAATTGTGATTCTCTATTTTATTCAGCATCCCAGTCTTTGGAGCTAGAGTCAAATTGTACCATGCTGCCCACAGGGGGCAGAGAAGAAAGGGTATAAGGGTCTCCATGAAACCTCCTCCCTCCCATGCTGCAAAGGCCTTGCAATACTCTATGCTGAGTCCTGCACTATTTCTCCTAAAATTCAAATGGCAATCATCATTTGTATATTTAATTGAAAAACTAGCTGTGTGAAAATTTTATGTCACCCACAGAAGGGTCCCATCCTTCCCAATCAGCTCATTTCTTCCTGTACACCTTTCAAAGAGAAGTCTTTCGCTCATTGCTTCCTTTCCTTCCTGCACGCTCTTTATGTGGCAGGGTTTCTAAAACATAGTATATGACATGATTCTCTGAAAAGGATCTTTGAGAGGTTGCCAGTATAGTTTCGGTCACTCAATCCAACATCCTGGTTTCCTCCTCTGGTCCAGTGGTTCTCAACCTTAGCTTCACCTTAGTATTAACTGGACAGCAATTTTTTGAAGTCCAGATGCTTATGTCATGCTCACAAAAATTCTTTTTTCAATATTCCTTACTGAAACATAAAAGTATAATTGGTAGTTGTATATTGACCTACACAATTAAGACATTTTTTAAATATTTCAAAAACAATAGTTTTATTTCTTTTCTTGCATGACTTTGCCTTTTCTTGTGGCATTGCTAAGATCCCTGATACAATACTGAAAATATGAAGGAATGAATACTCTTACTACTCTTAATGCTCTTAAAGGAGGAATACTCTTAGCTTTGTTTTGAACTTAGGGAGGCGATGTTCAATATTTTACTACTAAGTATGAGGTTCTTTATAGGTTTTCAAAGATGGCTTTTATTAAATTGGTTGAGTACCCTTCTATTCCTTCCTGGTTGATAGTTGTTTGTTTTGTGTATCATAATGTGTATTAAAATTCACCACATGTTGAAGTGATTTTTTCCCGTTTATCTTTTTTAAAGTGGCCAATTACCTGGATTGGTTTTCAAATGTTACAGCATTTTAGTTCCAGATAAATCTCATTTAGTCCTGGTGCATTAGCTTTTCTTATATATTGCAGAAGTAGATATCTGCTAATATTTTCCTATGGATGTTTGCATCTATGTCCATGAAGGAGATGGGCATGCAATTATCTCTTCTTGTAATGTCTTTGGTAGCAGAATTCTCATTTTATTGAGTCATAAAAGGCAGTAGTACACATTACTTTTCTCTCTGTTTTCTAAAAAAGATTGTATCAGATGGATATTATTTCTTCCTTAAAGTTTTATGTAGTTTACCAGTGAGATCATCTAGATTTTCAGGGAATTTTCTTTGAAACAAGTATGGTTTTAGATTACAAGTTAAATATCATTGCACATATAAAGGCAATTTATTTAGGCAGCTTCTTGAGCGAGCTTTGTAAGTTTTTTTTTCAAGTACACCCTCCACATTTTATCTCGGATATGCACGTGGCTTGCATGACGATGCTCAGCATTCCACCCCAGCTGCCCTCTGCAGGTCTGCAGGTAGACAGTGCTGTTCATTCTCTCATTTTGGCTATTAGTCATTTATGTTTTCTCTGCAGTTGATATTTCTAGGGGATTATCAAGTTGTTACTTTTTGTTTTCCAAGAACCACTTTTGGTGTTACTAAGTTTCTTTCCTACTTCTTTTTCTCTTTCATTGATTTTTACTTTCCCCATGAAAAAAAATGTCTTTCTGCTTAATTTTGTGTTTAATTTACTTTTTAATATGAAAATCTAGAACATGGTTTGAGCTAACTTTCTAATATAAGCTTTTAAATCCATAAAATTCCCTCTCCATATTACCTTAGGAAGTTGGGTGTCCTGTGTTTTCCTTATCATCTGCTTAGAAGCTAGAGTCCATCCCCTTTGTCCATCATGGACACATTCCAAGTCTCACAGTGGTTGCCTAAAACCACAGACAATTTTGAATCCTACAAACACTATTTTTTTCTTACATAAACTTATGATACAGTATATGCATTCGACAGTAAGAAATTATAGCTAATAACGAGATAGAACTCATTATAACTGTTACAAAAGTTACATGAGTGTGGTCCTTCTTTCTCTGCCAACATACTGTATTTTTCTTCTTTTGGTGATGTGAGATGATACAATGCATAGGTGATCAGATAACTAAGGCATTGGGATATCCTGTTTGGCTACAATATGCTACCATGTCAGAGATAATCCCAATGGCTACTTATTGGCTGATGGGCAGGCATCACATAGAATGTGGGTACATTGGCCAAAGAGATGATTCATATCTAGGCAAGAAAGTAGAAGTTTCCATCATACCGCATGGAACCCTATGGCAATTTAAATATGATGGTTTCCCACTTAATATTCTTGGACCATAGTTGACTGCAAGAAAGCATGGAGAGTGAAACCGGATGTGAGGAACTACTGAATCTTCTAGTTTCTTTTGTGACTTTTGTGACTGATGGATTCTTTCAATGTGTTTTTAATTTTTAAATATTTGGACAGCACACCAGATATTTTATTATTATTGATTTCTAATTTCATTTTTCAATAGTGAGTTTCCATGTCTTATATTTTAAATGTTTGACAATGTTTAAGATTTATTTAATAGACCAGTATATTGTCTGTTAGAGGACATTCCATATGTCCACTAGGAAAAGGATGTGCATTCTGTATAGTGTTTTATATATATATATATATATATATATACACATGTATATATTGATTAACTCAGATTGGTTGATAATGTTTTTTTTGGGGGGGTCCAGTTGTGGGGCCTGAACTCTGGGCCTGGGCGTTGTCCCTCAGCTCTTCAGCTCAAGGCTAGCGCTCTACCACTTGAACCACAGCACCGCCACTTCCGGCTTTTTTCTTTTTGCTTATGTGGTGCTGAGGAATCGAACCCAGGGCCTTGAGCATGCAAGGCAAGCGCTCTACCACTGAGCCAC